>NC_064811.1:145095991-145157796 GCF_023721935.1 Panthera uncia
GAGAATGCAGGACAAAACTGACCATTTTACATTGCAGGACCAGGACCAGCTAACTGCCCATGGACGTCAGTCATGTGACACATTCCATCCTACACCTACTATACTTGTAATACCAAAAACACAACCAAGAATTTACAAAATGCCGAAAGTTTGGATTATGTTTCCTGTTGACACTATTGCTTTACATTTTAATGAAAATGCAAGTGTGGGATAAAATATTGCAAATTTCCTATTTATATCATATTATCATCACAAACCTTGTTTGTAGGGCAGATGAAGAATAGGGGATAAGTATGAACTGGAGCAAGTCAAATAAATACACAGGCATGTAAACCAGCACTGCATACTGAATTGGTAGCTGCTCTATGTTTTCTTAGAAATGTCTACATTCAGGGCATTCAAAGCTTAGCAGAGATGTGGTATTTTGAGACTAGATACTGTTGGTTTTTTTTTTCGTTTATTTGTTTTGTTTGGTTTTTTTGCAAATAACAACATCCCCGGCATTTTGTTATTAAATGTTGATCTAGTTTACAGACCTATTTCTTAGCTAAGTTATTTTTGGTCTCACATTTCTGCTCTTCCAAGTCACAAAGCTCTAGACAAAAGGCCTTAGGGATTGATAAAGCAACTTAATATTCTTTCTTATTTTGCTTTTTATTTAAGCTTGTGATCAAAGCATAGAAATTCAAAATTTCAAGGCAATTAATCTCAAATAGTTTCACAGATTTTTTTTTTAAATTTCAGAATTCTCCAGAGATTACTTTTCTCTAAAATCCTAAAAGTGAGACTATGTCAAGGTCAAGTTTACCAAATTTTTTGTGTAAAATGTGGATTTCTCCATGCATTTTAGCTATACAAAACAAAGTACATTGATAGGTCATAAAATATTTAAATTATAACAAAAGGAGAAGTTAGTTTTTTAACAGAATGTTCATTAAGAATGTTAATATTTTTTTCATTCTTTTATTTCTCTTTTTTCTATAGAATTTTACATCTCATTTAACAAAAATGTTATTTGTATTTTTGCTATTAAAATTTACTATGGTAACATCTGAGTTGCTCTTATACAAAACACTTTTTAAAGTTGTGTACTAACTCCCCGCTATGGCAATATTTGACCTTTGGGAGGAATAGAATTTTTCTTTGGCTTTTAAATTAATCTGGAAATGAGTCCCTGAATTCTAATACAATCAATGAATCACTAAAGAGATACAAGAGGAACCAGAGAACACATCAAGAATTATTTATGAGTAATTCAAAAGCTCATAGATACATAGTTTCAAAGTTTGGAGAAATAAAGATGGCACTTATTAGTAATGTTTCCACGCCAGTGAGATAGAAATCATTGAGTAAAATCCCATTGTAAACATCAGTTCTTAGCTGCTACTAGGAAAATGCTGAGCATCTCATTTCCCAGCTCTAGTTAACTTTAATGATATTCCCAAGATCAACTTCCTGTCAGAAGATGCTATAGAAAAAGCAAGACAATGAAGACAAAGGCTTCTAAGTGGGAAATTATCCTCAGACAAAGAGACCTGTAAACCTAATGATTAATAATTTTTAACTTTGCAGTGTTTGACTTTGAAGTAAGTTATAGATAACAAAATGCAGGAATAAAAAATGAGGACAATTATGTTTCCTATTCAAGTTATTTTCCCTTTTACGTAAATTCCTTTTTAAATATGTATTTCTTAATTACCTGAACAACTTAAAATGCAACTATTTTGATAGTTTAATAGAAAGACACTGAACTAGAACTCAAAGAGCACTGGATTTCCGTTTCAGGATTGTTAGGAAGTCTGCAAACTTTTACTTATTGGAAGCCACATGCATCCTTTTATATGAGAGATGACTTTGCAGTAGATAGGGTGTTTAATTTATGTTTGCTGGAGTTCCCTGATGGGCCACAGTGGGGGTGGAGGGTGAGAATGTACAGGGCTTGGTAGCATGATTCTTAGCTTTTCACCTTTGTTTCAAACAGAATAGATTTCCCTTTATATGTTTTACATGTTGGACTGTGTATAACAGGCTTTAATTCAAAGCAGACACTGGTAATTTACTTCTCTTTGACAGCAAAGTTTGTGGATGGCTTTTGTCTGACAGTACCTGAAGATGAGCAGAATAATTCTGAATTTCTTTTCCAGAAATAAGGATTTCTAATAAATGAAAAGAGAATGGTACATTTCAGGAGAAAATGTATATTATTGTGTAATGGTTTTTATGGCTCTGTGGTAGGTGTACATTGTCTTTGGATTCTGGACGCAGAAGCCCAGAGTGGATTTTGCTGTATGGGTGATGGTACATGCTGATATAAACAATTTGTCAGCCCGTTCAGATCTGGCTGCACCTGCTTCTCTTACTAGACTCCAGAAACCCATTTTTGGAGATGTGAAGTATCAAGAACCTATGTGACTAGGTATCTGCCAGTAGGTTACCCCAAACTTATACTTCTGACTCTTCATTGACTTTAGCCTTCTTTGTATGCTGTATTTCTACTTTCAGATTTCAAAATAATACCTGCTCCTGTTGCAGTATTTCTCTCCCTTTTCACAAAAGGGAACTTGACTTTGATAAGAACCAAGGAAAACAAAGCAGCTTTGGTGTTAAGAGAGCAGCATGTAGTGATGTAGGAGGGCACCAGATGGAAGGGGGGATGAGCCACTATAAGCCTTTTGTAGTTGTTCAGAATATTTCATAGGTACAAGGACTAGGGATGCCAATGAAGATGAGTGAATATCAAGATATTGGCCGTGACACACTGTAGAGATCTGTTTTCACTCTTTGCAAAGGATCTCTCCAATATATTTAGGTTACACATTTAATTTTTAAAATATTTTTTAGGGGCGCCTGGGTGGCTCAGTCGGTTAAACGTCTGACTTCAGCTCAGGTTGCGATCTCGCGGTCCGTGGGTTTGAGCCCCGTGTCGGGCTCTGGGCTGATGGCTCAGAGCCTGGAGCCTGCTTCCGATTCTGTGTCTCCCTCTCTCTCTGCCCCTCCCCCGTTCATGCTCTGTCTCTCTCTCTGTCTCAAAAATAAATAAACGTTAAAAAAAATTTTTAAATATTTTTTAAATGTTTATGTATTTTTAAGAGAGAGAAAGACCGAATTTGAGCAGCGTAGAGTCAGAGAAAGAAGGAGACCCAGAATCTGAACCACGTTCCAGGCTCCCAGCTCTCAGCACAGAACCCAATGCAGGGCTTGAACTCACAAACCATGAGATCATGACCTGACCTGAAGTTGGGCACTTAGGTCGTGCCTGAACCAACTGAACCACCCAGGCGCCCCTACACATTTAATTTTATTCTGTGTACTGTGTGGATATATCTCCTTATCCTTCTTCTTTTTGCCATTTCTCCAGTTTATGTAGTAACAAAGACAGTGAAGCAGGTTGCTTAAATGAAAGATGAAAATACCGCTCACGTAAAGTGAGTATTTACACACTGAAAACTAAGATATGGTCTGGATGTAAGAAATGGGGGTAAGAAATAAAGGAGAGACTTAGATTGCAGAGGAAGCAAATCTTGACTTTCAAAATCTAGGCAGGATGACTACAGGGCATCAGGAAGGGACCTTGTCAGGTAGAGGAGGTTAAGCATCTTCTGGAAAATGATATGGAAAACATATTTCACCAAGATTTCAAGTAAGAATGCCCCATCAGTCTTTAGATGAGCCCGTTAACCACAGACTGCACATAGAATTGGGACCCTGGATACTGTCTGTATTCAAGAGGGCTCAAACTGAAGAATACTGTTTCCTGGGATATGCTCACACTGGGTGCTAAACTTTTGAATTTCCCCATAATCTGGAATTGCATTACATGTACAGTCTTGGTGGTTTTGACTCCTTCAGATATAAATGAACTTTTCATTTAACAGACAAAAACAAGTGTTGAAATTAGGTCAAAGGCTTAGGAGAAAATAAAGTGTGCTGATATGTGGGGCAAAGCTGTTAGGAAAAATATGGTCTCTCTTTGGAGCTATATCACCCTAAAAGATATATTTTGCTTAAACAAGTAACAAACTTAGTGTGCAGAATTTTGACTCACTTACATTTTCTGAATTTCATGGTCCCAAAATACTCCAAATCATAATTTGATAAATTTGGTAATTAAATCTAAAATGAGAGAATACATGGAAATATAGTTCCAAAGTTAAGAATTTGCTATGTTTATTTAGGGAAGTTAAGATTTTGATGCACAAACGAGTGTTGTAATCTTTCTACTTTTATTATTTATAATAAACTGCTCAATTTTTTAGTACCACATTGGACCTAAGAATTCTGGCAGGAATTAAGAATATTTCCTCATATGTTCAAATAAATGCAACATATTAAAATTCAATTTTAAGTAAAACAACAGATGAAGTGTTTGACTTCTCAAATCTACAGATATGGTTCCATCTAGTGTATTTAGAGTGTAATCTATCCTATCTAAAAAATTAACACTATATCTATATTCTATTATTAGGTCTTCAATTTAAAACATATGCAAATGTATTTCCTGATTAATTGCAAAGCTTGGATTCCTAGGTCAATGTTCCATATGAGGAGCAGATTACTTTAAACACTGTTAATTCACTATTGATCACTCTTAAACTCTTTGGCATCTAGTGGAGAAACTCCTTTGGAATAATTTATGAGTATTTATATCTTTTATGAACTTTCAAAAAGTCTCAATTCTGCAAGTGTATCGTTTGAGTTGCTTGTGTTCAGTATATCCTACCCCCACTCCACGTGTTATTGATATTTCAATAATACTGCATTTTACTAATACTATGAAGTGATTTTTACTAAGATTAATATGAATTTGTTAATTTTGGACCCATTCTTATTCGGTATGTATGTTTAGGGCTAGATCGTATTCATGGATGAGTTTTTCAACTGCTCCCCACTCTGGGCCCTCTCTTGTGGAAAATAGTGTTGGAAAATTATTCCCCACCCCAACCCCCACCGCCCAAGGAAAATAACTTAGTGGTATTTCCCCAGAACTAGAATGCATTGTTATGGAGCCAACTTGGACTTTGTTCCAACTATAAGTTATTATCTGTTTATACTTCGAGTTCTTGACACAACAAAGCAGCCTCATTGAATCATCATAATAAAAAAATAATATTCACTAATGCAGTGGCAATTATAGAATCATTCCTTCTAAAACATCCCTGTATATTTTACTCTTGTTGACTGTTCTTTAATTAATAGATGCAGTGGTCATACAAAAATTTAGAGCAAATTAATATTAAAGACCTTGAATAAAATACAGCATTTTATGAGTGAGATAAAAATGATGCTGGATTACCACTTAAATCACTAGAATTGTTTGAGTTATATAAAAATAATTTGAAATCAAAGGCTGTAAAAGTACCCTAAAATTTGATGAAATATTTTAAACAATATCCTGAAATATTTTATAAATTATTCTGGCTTTTACAGTTATGTGTTTATCACACAAATTAATGTGTAAATATATCTGCTTCTTCTTAACAATTGGTTATGTTAATGTCGTTATCATTACATATTTGTCCACAGCAAAAACCTAGCAATAATTCTTCCCTTAAAAATGTACTTTATTGTCCATGTTTCATCACTTTCCAGGTTTATTGATTTTTTTTCCACTTCTCAGGAATTCTCCAATCCATTTACTGTTTACTCTCCCCACTGGTAGTAAAGTTTTCTTGGTCAGTCTCTAATCAAATATTGCTTCCTTGCTAACCCCTTTTGGCAGTCTTGAAGTATATTGGTATAAACCTCTAGTGTAGACCTTATCATATTGTGGGATAAGGGCTTAAATTTCTCACTCACTGAATTATTACTTCCTGAATTGTAGGAACCAAGTTTTACTCAATAAAGCTCACTCCCAGTGCCTATGAACATTCTGTCTGTCAAAATAATGTTAAAATATCTATTGAGGTCATGAATAGGAACAAAAAAATCCACATCAATTGCATGAGAGTCTGTTTTAATTTTTAATGTAAATCAAATTGAAAAAAAAAGTCATTGGTTCTTTAGTCTGGCTATCGTCTTGCTATAAAAAGAGCTACCAGGTTCAAGTGTGTTTAGAAGTAAGCAGTTCACAGGGCACCTGGGTGGCTCAGTTGGTTAAGTGTCTGACTTTGGCTCAGGTCACGATTTCATGGTTTGTAAGTTGGAGCTCCACTTTGGGCTCTGTGCTGATGGCTAGGAGCCTGGGACCTGCTTTGGATTCTGTGTCTCCTTCTCTTTCTGCCCCTCCCCTGCTCATGCTCTGTCTCTCTGCTCTGTCTCTATCTGTCTGTCTGTCTCTCTCAAAAATAAATAAACATTAAAAGTAGTTTTTTTTAAAAAAAGAAGCAGTCAATTAACTGAGGATGTGTAACCTGTGAGTGATGATGTGTTGTTAGCAGCTTGGAGTGAAAAAGAAGGAGACAAATAACTTAATAACTTGATTGGGAAACAGGAAGAGAAAATATATTTTTTGTTTTGTGGTTTGTGCGCTTTTAACAATTCTATTTAAAAAATTTCACCATTTGAGAAATTACAAAGCTGATTTAACTCTATATTCTTATTTAGAATTTGGAATAAGCATTGTATCTTTCACCATAATTTTTTTTCTTCAAAGTTAGTTTGTTGTGGATGTGCAATCTTAAGGCATCAGATCTCTTTCTCAACTACTATTGCTTTCCCCAACGATAGCAAAAAAGTTTTTATTCATACGTCTAGATTCTTATGGAACTATAGTACTGAGAAACCAATAAATTTTCGTTCTATGGAAAATCGTTCTTTGTAGGATTTGGGGAATCTATTAACCAGACATACCAAGTTTGATAAATTATTAACCCCATACATGTGGAGCCACATAACTAAAATCCCAAAATGCAAATCATTTGGGATTTAGGAAATATATCTCTCTATGTTTAAGACACTTTTATTTACACACTTTTAAAATTTGTCCTAGTTTTTGCTTGAACATTATTCAAACATTGAATGTGTTTCACAAACCAGAGAGGATTCAAGCCTATGTTTCGAGGTTGTTGAGCTGATCATAGACCTAAATATAAGCCTCAAACTATAACACTTATAGAGGAAAATTTAGGAGAATTTTTTTTCTATTGGAGTAAGCAAACATTTATTCTTATTGGGTTAACAAACATTTCTTAGGACACAAAATCACAAAGTATAAAAGAAAAACTGATTAATTAAATAAAGATTAGCAAGTATTGCTTTTCAAAATACAATGACAAGCAACCCACACACTAGGAGAAAATATTTGCAAAACATGTATATGTTAAAGGACTTATATCCAGAATACATGATGTATATTTCCAACTTAATAATAAGACAAATGACTCAATATTAAATGGATGAAAGATCTGAACAAATACATCGGTAAAGTAGATAAATGATGGGTAAAGCACATGAAACATGCTCAACATCATTAGTCATTGAATACAAGTTAAATTAAAATACAAATTAAATGCAAATTAAAGCGACAATTAAATGTCACTATACACCCATTAGAGTGGCTCAAATGAAAAATCATGGCTGTAGCAAGCAACACATACTCTTTTATATTGCTGGTGGGGATGAAAATATGGTACAGCCAATTTAGACAACAGTTTAGCAGTACATTTCACAGTAACATACAGTCACCACGTACTCAACAACCCTACTTCTTGGTGTTTACCCAAGATTAATTAAAACCTATATCTACATAAATACTTATGAAATTTTTATAGCATCCTATTGATATTCACCCCAAAATGAAAACAAATGTCCATCAACTCATGAATGGATAAAATATGTGGTGTATCTATACAATTGAATGCTGATCATAAACAACTAAAAAAACTACTGATACACAAAATAGCATGGATGAAACTCAAAAGCTTTTTATTTTGTGAAAAGAGCAAGGCACTTAGATGAATATATAGCATATGGTTCCATTTATACGAAATTTGAGAATAATTATAGTGCCAAAAAGCAGATTACTCATTTCCAGGTGGGTAGAGTGCATGGATTTACTGATCATGGCTACAGGGTTATTGATATCTAACTGTATATATTTGTCTATAGCCTTTGAATTGTATGCTTAAAAGAGTGTATTTTCTGGAATATAAAATTAAATTTAATAAGCTGTCTAAAAATATTCTTTAAATATATTGGAAATATTGGTGAGCAGGAATCCTTTATAGACTTAGAATAATCAAACAGTTTTATGCCATTATTGTTGTTTTCTAATTCATTGCACCTGATTTGTAAAGTAAAAAAAAAAAAGACTCAATAAAGGAAAAAATTACACATAAAGGGATAAAAATGATACAGTTTTATTCTTTTATATATCATTCAGGAGATGGACTGATATATTGCCTTTGAAAAATTAAGTACTCATGATAAAATCTAAAATAACAAATAATATAAAGGATTGTATAATATAGTTACTATCACATAAAAGATAAATAGAAGAGGAAAAATGTAGGAAACTTAAAAGCAGCAATGACATTTAAAAAGAACGTAAATATTTCTTTTATGGGAGTAAATTTAAATGGACTATTTGTGCCAAGTAAAAGACAGTATTACCAAATTGTATATTAAAAGGAAATTACACGCTGCTTATAAGATGTGCACTAAAATCATAATAATATAGAAAGTTTAAAAATAAAGGCATGGAAAAGACAATAAAACATGAAGAAAACAACAAAACAAAGCAAAATAAAAAAAAAAAAACTCAAGGCTATTACCTGACAAAACATTCAATTAACTAATTCAACAAGCAATAAAATAGTCTAAGATTATATGAATCTTTAATAGATACAATTGTAGAAAAATGAGATTCTCCATTACATTATGAAACTGCCTCATATTTCTCTTAACTACTTATGTTTTACAGATGTCAATAAATATGATGTACAGTTACAACAGTACTTAGGGGGAAGTTATTATTAATGCTTATAATAAAATATGTAGACAATAATGAGCTTATTATTCTAACTTAAGACATTACTAAAATAAAAAGGAAAAAGATTGCATTAGAGAAGAAATCAATGGTATAGAAGACAAAGTTATAATAAAAAAATTTAGCAATGCTAAAAGTTAACTGTGTTATAACTAATTAAATTAAAAATATTTTGTTGGGTGTAGTCAAGAAAATAATATTAGAAATCTTAAGTGAAATAAGAATTTAAAGTTTCAGATATTAGTAAAATTTTAGCAAATATCTAAAAATATAAGAGAATACTATGGAAAGCTGTATGGTAGTATATTTGTAACTTAGATGAAATGAACAAGTTTCTAAGAAAATACAGTTGACCCTTCAATCACATAGGTTTGAACTTTGCAAGTCCACTTACGCACAAAGTGTTTATAGTACAGTATTGTAAATGTATTCTCTCTTCCTTATTATTTCTAATAATCATTTTTTTCTCTAGCTTTCTTAATTGTAAGAATACAGTATATAATACATGTACCTTACAATATATGTGTTATTTACATTATCAGTAAGGATTCTGGTCAACTGCAGGCTATTAATAGTTCTGTTTTGGGGGAATCAGAGTTTATAGGCAGATTTTCAACTTCTCTGCAATAGATGCCCCAAACCCCTGCATTGTACAAGCGTCATCTGTATAGTAAATTAAAATAAGTTCAAGAAAAAAATGCTTGAGTAATGCTATAACCAGTAAAAAATGAATCAATTCTAAACATATTTTTTGATCAGTTTGTTAATTGATATGGTATTACAGGTAAACTTTGTCATAATATCAGTAAACAAATATTTTTTATTTAAATGTCTTTGTCATAGAATATGAGAGAGAAAGAGATAGAAAATACACCCAACTCTATTTATGAGGTCAGTAAAACTTCTCTAACAAAATTGGACAAGTACAAGAAAAGAAAGATATTCTAAATGCATTCATTCATGGATATGGATTTTAAAAATCTTAAATGTTAACAAATCAAATTCAACCATGTGCAGAAATCCAATATATTATGAGATATTGGAGTTAATGTAGGGATATTGAAGCAGTTTAACAAAGTAAGATATTTTACCATATTCCCAAAACAGAAAACCATATGAGCATCTCAGTAAATGTAGGAAAAGCATTGACAAATCTCAGCATTTATGTTTGCGATCAATTCAGTAAAAGTACTGAGCCTGATAATACGTGTCTACTCAAAGCTTTCAGCAGTTGTAGTTCTCAATTGTGAAATTTTCAAAGGATTCAAATCAAATAAAGAACAAAATAAAAATGTACACTTTCCTTGCTTTCTAGCCCCACCTATCACTGTGAGTAAAGAAAATAAAATAAATATTATAAGAATAATAAAGAAAAACAAATCTGTGAATATCGTGGAAGACGTTATTATCTGAACTAAGAATCCTAAGTAGTTATGGACATATAATTAAAAAAATAGATAAATGTAGCAAAATAACTGCTTGAAAATCAGTATAAAATTTTATTCAATAACAGGAAGCATATAGAAACTATAATATTTATTGCATTAAATAAGATTTCAATAAATAATACCATTACCATGTCATAGAAAATATAATTTCTTCATTTCTTTCTTAATTGTTTTTTAGACACAATACTATTTCAATTAAAATCCCAGCAAGATTTCAGTTACACTTGACAAATTCTTTCTAATATTTATATGAATGGAAGACAGAATAAAGAAATTGAGCCTCAGATATATGGCAGGGAAAATCAAATGGAACAATAAAACGACGGAAAAAACCCAGAACTCTGAAACAGACACATTTATATGAAAACTTGAATGTTGCAGACTTGCCTTTGTCTAACATTAGGAAAATGATGCTAGAATAATTTGTTACTTTTAGAGGAATATTGAAGTTAGATATTAAGTTTTCACTGTATGCTAGAGAATAATTGCTGATGGATTAATCCCCTAAATGAGATGCAACATTTTTAATCATTCAAAAGAAAGTATTTTTTTGTGTGTGTGTTCTTTTAGGTATATGAACCACAGCATTGAAATTATTACAATAATGCAAGGATAGAGAGAGAAAAATTATAAAATAAAGAGAAATTCATGAAGTGAGAGCAACGGGATGGGTTGCATAAAGCTTCCCCCAAAGTTACCTCCTTAAAGTTTAATGAATAACAAACCATGGAAATAAGTAAGTAAGGTGTTCTTTTCCTAATTCTAGAAGATAATGTGGTAGACAGAAAAATTCCCCTGCCTGACAAAGATAACCAAGTCTTAATTCCTAGAAATTGCGACTATGACCTTCATAGACTTTAAATTCATAGGTCTTTAAATTACAGATTCTGATTAGACCCGATGTAATCACAATGCCATTATGAGAGGGAAGCAAGAGGGTCAGAATCCAGGAAGGAGATGTGATTATGTGAGTGGAGGGTGGAGTGAAACAGAAAGGGACACAAGCTGGAGAATGCAGAAAGACTCTGGAAGCCAAAAAAGGCAAGGAAACTGATACTTCCCTGGAGTTACAATACATATAACTTCCAGAAGGAATGAAGTCTTGTCGACACCTTGATTTTACCACTTTTGACCTCCAGAACTAATAAACTTGAGTTGTTTTAAGTCGCTTAGTTTGTGGTAGTTTGTTAAAGCAGAAAGAGAAAGCTAAGACAGATTAAAAAAATAAGATTCAGAAATTGTAAAAAAATTTCCCCCAAATCTCAAGGCAAGCACATCATTGTGTCTGGTTCTAACCTAGAATATTTTGACTTGTTTTTAGGGGTCATCCCATCATCCACATATAAGTTTTATAATACAATATAATATGAAGAAAGCTTCAAGGGTTCTAAACAGACCTATTTTGAAAAACTTCTGTTAGGAGATGTCAAAATTACATAAATAAGAAATAGCAAAACCAGTCAGTAGAAGAGCCCTTCCTGAATCAATCAGGATGTAATTATTCACATGAACATTAATACAGTTAGATGCAAAACAGTGTTTTAGAAAACTCATAGAGTCAGTATTACCCTTGAAGTTTTCCTAAATCACCAACAAGGTAAAGCTAAAGTAAATATACAGAATGTTTAAAAAAATTTTTTTTTAGAAAAAAAGATAATGCCACAAGAGGGAATAGAGGAAAAGCTCAGGAAAACAAAGTTTATTATGATCACAGGTTCTTGAGGAGACAGGATGTGTCTTGCAGGGCCACATAAAGACACCAAGGGATCAGGAGGCAGAAGTTAAGAGGGAGGAGAAACCATTAGACCAGAGGCTTTATTGGAGTTTCTGTGGGAAATGCAAGGCAGGACAGAATAAAGAGTTTAGGATTGGCTAGTTTAAATAATTTGCTCGGGTCTTGGGACACAGGGGATGTCATTTTTTGCCTGGCCCTGGGGAATTAGGGCCAAGGGAATTTGCTTGTTGGAGGGTATAGGCCTGTAGAGGAGGGATGGCTCTGAATTGCTTAGTTTGCATATCAGAGGTATGCTCCCAGCGGGGTCCTAGGCTGTCTCAAAGAATTGGCCAACTGGAGAGGTAGTTTCCCCTAAGCCAGAATTTTTTTTTTCAGATGTCAAAACATGGTAGTATACCAGTTTAAAAATATAAAAAAAAATACAGTATGGTAAGAAATCTTTTGATAAGAGGAGTTGTTACTAAATGTGTAAACCATAAAACATAACATCATTTACATGGGCTATTAAAACCAACTATTCCATTTATCAAAAATCATTTTAAAGGTTGTGGAAAAATAAGTCAGTTGGAAAAACTGTTTGCTACTGGTCTTGAGCATTCTCTGTATGTACTTGCTGAGTGTGGCAGAAGGAAAGCTCTCCAGGTGCTGAGTGGTTTCTGTAGCTGACCACACAGGCAGATATGTAGGTCAAGGAATTCAGTGTGGGCTACTGTGGAACTTGATTGCTTCACTAGATGTGGAGAACAGGTGAGGCAGGATGGCATGTTTCTGCCTTGGCACAGTGCTTGCTCTTTGGTGAGTGTGTGCTAGGCCCTTAGCTCTGGGGACCTCAGCTGGGAATCCCACCTTACAAGTAGTGCGTACTTTGTGAAAGGTAAAGCTGAATGCTACCTGAAGTGGTAAGGATGGATTTTAATCATTATATATTACATTAAAATATATAATCATTATATATGATTGCAATACACAAACGAGCCCAAAGTGAACTAAACTCAATTTCAATTTTACAGAGGTGACTCGGGGCGCCTGGGTGGCTCAGTCGGTTGAGCGTCCGACTTCAGCTCAGGTCATGATCTCGCGGTCCGCGGGTTCGAGCCCCGCGTCGGGCTCTGGGCTGATGGCTCGGAGCCTGGAGCCTGCTTCCGATTCTGTGTTTCCCTCTCTCTCTGCCCCTCCCCCGTTCATGCTGTGTCTCTCTCTGTCTGAAAAATAAACAAACATTAAAAAAAAAAAAAATTTACAGAGGTGACTCAGCATTTTAAAGAGAGAAGTGAATGAATGAATGAATGAATGAATGAAAGAATAAATAAATAAATAAATAAATAAATAAATAAATAAATAAATGGAACAGGAAGGAATAGAGAAGGGGGTGAGCTTGAGGGCAAGGCTACTGATGTTAATATGCCAATACTCATGCTGTTTGCTGTGCTTTGAGTAGTAGTCTCTTCTCTCTCATTCAGGAGGGTTTTTTTTTTGTCTTTTTAGCACCCATGGTACTATGGCAAGCTAACATATGAATTTGCAAGTACAATTCCAAGGTACAATCTCAGACCCTTCACTGTTCTTGACAATCATCAACTTAAAGAAGCTATTTGTTATACCTAGAACCCTCAAGCACTTAATTCTAATATATATATATTATATATATATATATATATATCCAATATATATAAATATTGGATATTTATATATATAAATATATATATAAAATATATATATAAATATATATAAATATAAATATATATAAATATTGGATATATATATCCAATATATATAAAGAATTTCTATATACTAATATATATAAAGAATTCCTTTGAATCAATAAGAAAATTAAAAGCAACAAAATAAAAACAGGCATAAGACAGGTCTGGTCATTTGAAATAGGAGGAAAAATACTGAATAAATATATGAAAATACATTCTTAGCTTCATTTGTAATCTGTGAGATGGTAAATGAGATCATAATAAGATAGAATTTTGTACTCACTGGTTTGGCCACAAATAAGATGTGTGACATATGCAATTTTGGACAGGATGTGGAATAATGAGAAATTTTATAATTTGTCATTGTGAGTGTATATGGGTAAAAACTACTTTGGAATGGAATAGTATTCAGTACTCTAATTCTGAAGTAGTATTATTTTGCTAGTAAAGGTTAGCAGAATATGCCAACCCCAAATACGACCTTTTTGTATATTGATTATTTTGTGCTGAAAACACTTGAAAAACAGCTAGTGAAGAGAAAAGCTTTATATGAACTCTCCTTATCTGCCTAAAGACAACTCCTCCAAAAGGAACTCAGTTGCCATAAATCTCCTTCCTAGAAGTTTCCTCAACAGGGAATATTGACTCTTATCACAGGAGAGGACAATAGATATCAGCACCACCCACAGCCAGACAAACTTTGTAACAAGCTATCATATCTCCCATTTCTTGTTCTAAGGGCTCATTCCTAAAAATAATTTCCTCTCCTAAATATAATATGCTCTCCTAAAAACAATTTCCTCTTCATGAAATTTCTTACATTTCCCCTACCCTTTTTCTATTATGGTGGTATTTAAGCCTGAATTCTAAGCCACTTCAGGGATTTACTCATTTTCCCTTGGGTATTCCCCATTGTATACATGAGGTATACAAGTTAATAAAATCCCGTTTGCTCTTCTCTTGTTAATCTGTCTTTTTTTTTTGGTGACTTCAGCAAAGAACTCAGGAGTCTAGAGGTAAAATTGTATTTCCTCCCCTACACAAAAATGAAGTAAGGGACTTTTAGGAGATTATTGATTGCAATGCTGTTCTTGAATGCGTGGAATGAATGCAATTCATTGACAAGACAGAATATGTATAGTGAATTAAAGAAATGTTTTATAGACATGACATTGAGTGAACTAAAACCACGCTCAATGACATGCATGAACCTTAGGAAAATTAATTTGAGCCCCCCAAAGCAAGTCTTAGAATAATTACATCTATATAAGGTCCAAAACCAACCAAAATCTTAGAATAAAAATATATTGTAAATTATTGAATGCATACCATTAGGCTAAAATTCAATATAGTTCTTTAGCAATGGGGTAGGATTACAGAATTTGAGGTATACGTATATATTCAATGTTACTGGTTGCATTCAATTTATTTTTATTTTATTTTTTAATGTTTATTCATTTTGGAGACAGAGAGAGACAGAGCATGAATGGGGGAAGGTCAGAGAGAGAGGGAGACACAGAATCTGAAACAGGCTCCAGGCTCTGAGCTGTCAGCACAGAGTCCGATGCGGGACAAATCACGGACTGCGAGATCATGACCTGACCTGAAGTCGGTCTCCCAACCTACTGAGCCACCCAGGCGCCCCTGGTTGCATTCAGTTTAAATATGGCAATGTGGTCATGGGTGTTTCTTTTTATTATGTTTACATATAATATTATATATTTTCTTATAAATCAAATACTACATAATAGTTTAATCAGCATGTGATAAAACATTTTTACTACATATACAGGGAAATAATAAATTAATAATTTGAATGTAAAAGCCATAATTTCTGTAACATCTAAGCAGATAATGGCACCAATAATTTTACTCGGCTCTTGAATCTCATAACAGTATCTTTATTTTCCGAATTGTAAGCTACCTTCTTGTTCAATTCTAGTAAATTTACAGCTTTTGTTCCATCACTAGAAACTTGAAAGGCCAAGGAAAAATTTCTCCTGTCCCCAATAATTATTTAGGTAGTATTTTGACCAGTGAGCTCCAACTATTTAATTATTTTACTAGATACACTCTGAGATCCATACTCAAAGGACTGTTTAAAAAATATCAGTGATTATATAAGATTTACTCACCGTACAAGTTTTTTCATTGATATAATATCTATTGGTTTTAGATCCGTGTTTCTGTATACCCAATTCAGAAATAATATCCATACCCCTACTGTAAATTGTAAGTGACAGTTACAAAAATTTAGGACTTTCATGTACTCTTTGAAAATACTCATTTTTTTTTCTCTTCAACCATTCTCTCTATGGATTGTTCTTATGCTAAAGTGCCCAGCCTTGCAGACCTGATTAGGACCCGGTGAATATTTTAATTCATTCCTAGATCATAGAAATAAAGTTTGTCAGATTTCTGCATTGATTGAGGTATGAAATAAGTTTTTTTCATAGTATATGTGTATATCTTTACTAGTTCTACCTTCTGTATATTCTAATCCACAAAAAAATTAAGAACAATACGTTATCATTGTTCCAAAAAGACTTAATAACTACTGTACAGTGGATTTCTTTTCATTGTGTTTCAACAAATCAGCTGTAAGTCAAGCATAGCAAGTCATTAATCCTTGTTAGTTTTCTTTCAGGTGTAGGTATAATAGAATTTCCCAATTTTAGGAATTTGGTTTAAACTTAAGAATAATAACAAAAATGTAAAAAATAATTCCTTTTTCATTTTACCAAGAAAAATGCCTTTCTCATAAATTTTATGAAAGAGGACATCTTCACAGAAAAGAATTTTGTGAGCATTTTTTTAATCCATTATTCTCTTTGGATTTTCTTACTAAGTAAATAGTATGTTTTTCATTTTGTGTACTATGTTATGAGCACATTAACAACTTCATAAAAATTAAAAGAAAAAAATCTTTATTCAGCCTGCTACGGGAAATACATTCAATTTTATGTTTCCTTATCTCTCTACTAGCTCTTGCATTTGTTTGCCAAGTGTAATGGAAGTGTTGGTCCTTCAAGGCTTGATTGATGGGGGCAATAAATGTTCTTTACAAAACAATGAACTTTGCAAATTTCTTTTTACCTAGTAGCTAGCATAGGTCTATTTATTCTCTTAGAGACTAACAGTACATGGTTGATATGGTTGTATAATGCAGTTCTAAAAAGGTGATTTTTAACAATAATGCAAGCCTCAAGTGGGATGAAGACAGGAGTATACTTTGTATTCTCAATTTATTCTCCTTCTCTCTGAAAATCTACATTTGCCTAGAATTATCAGCAACAGAGAGAATAAATAAGAATGTGCCTGTGGCGATTCAGGGTGGAGGACACCTTCTGTTGGGCTTCTCTGTGATCATTTGTACATTTCTGTTTAACTCTTATGCTAGATTATTGCTTATCTGTGTAAATGTTTTCTGGTTCCACCAAAAAAGTTGCCTCTTAATCTTCAACGTTGTTAAAATAGTTATGAAAATTTAGATTTACCTCATAACAATAAGTTCTTCCTCTTATTCACTACATTGAATTTTAAAAATACTATTTGGAAAACATGATTTACTTTGATGTGCTATTTATAATAGAAAATAATAGCTTTGTCGGTAGCGAGTTCAGTCCCAGGCCTGGGTGCTTGAGTTCCGCCAAGAAAGAATCCAGAGCCAAACTCTTAAGCACTTAATAACCAGTTTAAGTGAAAGTACACCCTCAACATGTGAGAACGGCAGGCCCAGAGGTGGCAGCTGCACCGGAGGTCCGCGTTGTCTTTTCTTTTTATATCTGTATGGATTGTGGGTCATAGGTAGGGTGGTCTCTGACTGAGGTTGCTTCCAGTTATCTAAGGGACTCCTCCTATCGGTTGGGAAGGGGAGCTCTTGGTCCTATATGGCCCTTGTCAGAACTGTCATGGTGGCCTTACCCTGCAGGGGTCAAACCACAGTGCAAGGGTATGATAAAGGATTTTAGTTACTAGAGGGCAGTAGTCATAGAGAAGAACACATGTGTGTACCCTGGGGTTTGTCCTGGCTGTTCGGAACTTGGTTTCTGCCATTTTATCAGTGGAAAGCACTTGTTCTCTGTTCATATCCAGCTGCCTACTCTATCAGTTTTGGTTTTTGCCCCTTGATTTTAGTTCTTGAGCTTTTGTTTATGTAAAAGAGGAAAACGAGAATAAGCCTTCCAACTTCAGAGTTCACTATTCACCACAGTTCCCCAACCTCTTGTTATGAAAGTAGACAGATAAAAGTGCTTAGTCTACAAATAAATTCATGAATGTATCTTTAAAATGCATTAAATAGTTCTGAATAAAAAGTGTGGCCATGGAAGATACAGGATTTCTTTTTAAAAAGTAGCTAAACTCTCATGATTAATGAAGAAGAATAAACATTAAAGCTTCTTTCATAATGAAAAATAATAGTGCTAGATAAGATTAAGATCTTAGCATCTACATAAGACAGATAAGCACCATAAAATACCTATACAGAAAGTATATAAAAAAACAACACAGAGTCACAGATTTGCTGTGAAAATGTCATTACAACACTCCTATTTTTTTTTTTTTTTACCATATGGAAATGACTCCTTGTGACATGAGTATTTTTAAATTAAGTTATATTGTAGCCCATAGCTATGGACACCACTGCAAGTGTACTTCTCTCAGCCATAAAGCTTCCACCAGCTGAAGCAATCACTCTCAATTCTAAAAAGTTTTCCCCATTAACATTAATACAGTGTTTTGTATGGTTTGGTTTGACTTTGGTTTTGTGATGATACAGTAGTGAAAGCCAAAATGGAGTACAGAGAATGAAATAATTTCTGTGTGTGTGTGTATGTGTGTGCAACATTACCAATTTCAAACAAAATACATGAAACAACAAATTTGAAAACACTGGACACCAGACGGTAAAGAGTATTGATTCCTAAGAGTTAGGGCAAAAACATGATGACCCTACAGTTGCTCCAACATATAACATTGAGAGAATCCCCAGCCTTAAGTGCAGAAGGGGAAACTGAGGGGAAAACTAATCATCTCTTTACATTGAGAAGGTGGAGCTGAGAGTCCAGGGCAATCAAGGCAGTTTGATCTCATAAAACAGTATATCAGAAAAGAGAGAGCTGCATAGAAGCAGAATGCCAGAGATCTGTAGAGCTTCCTTGAGTGTTTAGCAGAGTACTGATGAGCATTTGTAAGGAAACTACCCTAAGATAGGAAAGAACTAATCAAAAAGGTTAGAATAAATAGTGCTTGGCACTCACATAGGGCCGAGAATAGTAACTTCTCAGCCAGATTGGAAAAACATTAATTCAAAAGACACTGGGTAGAGTACTTTGGAAGGTTTTTTTCTCAGTAGTGAGAAATAGTTAGTCCTACCACTGAGCACTTCTTGAGACCCACCTAACAATTCATAAAAGAAGTCCCTGAAAAGTTTAAACTGTTTGCAAACCACATCTCAAAACAAAACTCAAGACAATTTACAGGAATACAGAAGTACCTAGGACTGCGAAGTGAAATTGACAAAATCTGGCATCCAATAAAAAATTAGAAAGCATGCAAAGAGGAAAGTTTAAAACAATTCATAATGAGGAGAATAGTCAATCTATAAAAACTGATGAAGAGTTGACACAGATGTTAGAATTAGCAGAGAATAATATTAAAACAGTTATTTTAACTGAATTTTAAAAATTAGAGACATAGAATATATAAAGGAGAACCAAACTGAAGTTACAGAGAATAAAACTATAATGTCAGGGATGCAGTGTGTCCTGAATGGGATCAATAGCAGATTAGATTTTGGAAAAGAAAGTGTTAGAGAAAATGAAAGCAGTAACAATAGAAACTATCAAAAAGTACACAGAGGGGAAAATAAAACTTTCAATAATGAAAAGATTATGAGTTGTGGGACAATTTCATGCAGACTAATTTATAAGTAATTGGGTTCCCGAAGAATAGGAGAGAAGAGGAATAAAAATAAATAAAAATAGAAGAAATTGTGACTGGGAATTTTCAAACTTGATGGGAACTATAAACCCATAGATACAAGAAGCTCATTGAAACCCCATAGAAATCTCTCAAAAATGGTGAAGTAAAGAAAGACATTTTCAGACATGCAAAAAAAAGTCTGAAAAAAAATACTTTGTCACCAACAGTCTCAAGGAACAAGAAATGTTGATGGAAATCTTCTCATAAAAGGAAAATAATGCCAGATAAATATCTCATCTACCCAAAGATATGAAGAATACTGGAAATGGTTACAGTGTGGGTAAGTGTAAAGGCTTTATTTCCTTATTATGTAAATCTCTTTGAAAGTGGAAGTTTTCCCAAAATAACAACAATGTATCACAGGTTTATAAAATATATAAAGGTAAAATGCATGTGTGCACCATAGTAATTAAAACGTGTATTGATATGAAGATAGATAAGAACATAATAGCAAGTCCAGAAATAAACCACATGTAAAAAGGCCAACTGATATTTTACATAGACAATGCAGTAGATAAATTATATAGCCTTTTCAACAAATTGTACAAGGACAATTGGATATATATATATATATATGCCAAAAAAAAGTTTTATATTTTGTACTGTGTACAAAAATTAATTCATAATAGGTAATAGACCTAAATATAAAAGCCTAAAGCTATAAAACTTCTAGAAGAAAACTTAAGAGAAAAATCCACATGAAATTGGCTGAGGGAAGGGCACTGGAGGGGAGGTGGGCAGGGAGATGGGTTAAATATGTGATGGCGATTAGGAAGGGTACTTCTGATGATCACAGGGTATAGTGTGTGGGTGCTGAATCACTAAATTCTACACCTGAAACTAATAGTACACTGTATGTTAACTAACTGGAATCTAATAAAAAATTGATAAAGGTAAAGTTACCTTAGATACAACACCAAAAACACAAGAAATTTTTGTAAAAGCTCATTGATCGCTAAGCTTTTAGGCATTTAGTGCCATATGCAATACAATATAACAGGCAATTATCTTGGTGGAATACTCTTATAGATACCTCATGGCTAACTCCTTCATTTCCAAAAATTTTCTTAATCCTGAATATCTTATTTTTAATTGAACGCAGTACTCTATCTCCTGGCACTTCCAATAACTGTACCTGTTTAGTTTCTACCCTAAGACCATTATCCTCTACCCTGTTATCTAATGTGTCTATTAACTATTCATACAATTTCTTATCTATTACTCTACTAGTCTATATGGTCCATAAGGATGGTTGCATGGTAGATGCTTCAGAAATATCTATTAAAATAATGAAGAAAATCAATTACCAAAAAAAAGAATATCCACCTGAAATGTCATATTTGATTGCCTCTGGGGAGCAGGAATTGGGGACAGAAAAGAAAAGGCAAGATACTATACTAAATGTATAAGTATTTGGAGACTCATTTAATGTTTGAATTATACCCATTATTATTCTGTTCTATAAAAAAAAAACTTTTCAATCAAGTAATGATGACCTAATATTGTTTAAAATTAAGACAACATGTATTTCATATATGCTAATTCTCCATGCTTGCCTTATTGACTTTTAGCCCTCTTGTAGAAGTTTTGCCAAAGTAGAGCAGCCTTTTCTAAGAAAGGTTTTAACTGTGGTGGTTACATAATTTATCATCCAAACCAGGATCTTCGCAGAGCTCTAACTGCTAGATGGATGGTGCTCACAGGTGATAGACAAAACGGGGTCTCTTCCATGCAAAACCAAATGTAAGGCCATCCTTTTTATCACCTGCAGGAGATTCTGGGATAATTTGTACATAAAGTTGAGCATAGGATTCAAAAGGTAGTTTCTAATGAGAAAAAATAGAAAAATACTTATACGGATTCAAATCCCTTATTTGCAATTCTGAAGTAAAATAAAAAAAAATATATGAAAACCGGTGGGATTTTGAGCCTGTATAGTGGCAAAACCTGAAGAAACCTGAACACACTTATTTCCAAAACCTTTAAAATCTTTATTTCACTTACTGTGAATGTTCATAAATTTGCTGCAAAAATATTACTGCACATGAATGTTATTTCCTGCCCAGCCAGATGTCACACTGTATATGGCATAAATAATGAGGTATCTTTATCAAATTCAGAAAATTCAGAATTCTGAAAAACATCTGATCTCAAATGTCTCATTTAAGAAATTGTAAACCTATTTATTCCTTCCTTAATTATCCTCTTATGTTATTTTATTTACTAATTACCCCTTTTTATTACTGGTTTAAAAGGAAGGCAAAACTCTTAAAAAGAAAGGGCATCATTTAGAAAAAGTAAGCCTTTCACTGATGGTTAGGGCACAGAGAGCAGAAGTGCTATTATTTGGCACCTGTTCTGGAAGTGGAGGCCACCAGGTCTCCACTGCAAGGGAGGTATGGCAACACTTTAGTTTCATAATTCCTTTGGGAGTTTATATCTTGCAAATCTTTATTTTTATTTTTTTTATTTTTTATTTTTTTTCAATATATGAAGTTTATTGTCAAGTTGGTTTCCATACACCACCCAGTGCTCATCCCAAAAGGTGCCCTCCTCAATACCCATCACCCACCCTGCCCTCCCTCCCACCCCCCATCAACCCTCAGTTCTCAGTTTTTAAGAGTCTCTTGTGCTTTGGCTCTCTTCCACCCTAACCCCTTTTTTTTTCCTTCCCCTCCCCCATGGGTTTCTGTTAAGTTTCTCAGGATCCACATGAGAGTGAAAACATATGGTATCTGTCTTTCTCTGTATGGCTTATTTCACTTAGCATCACACTCTCCAGTTCCATCCACGTTGCTACAAAGGGTCATATTTCATGCTTTCTCATTGCCACGTAGTACACCATTCTGTATATAAACCACAATTTCTTTATCCATTCATCAGTTGATGGACATTTAGGCTCTTTCCATAATTTGGCTATTGTTGAGAGTGCTGCTGTAAACATTGGGGTACAAGTGCCCCTATGCATCAGTACTCCTGTATCCCTTGGGTAAATTCCTAGCAGTGCTATTACTGGGTCATAGGGTAGGTCTATTTTTAATTTTCTGAGGAACCTCCACACTGCTTTCCAGAGCGGCTGCACCAAATTGCATTCCCACCAACAGTGCAAGAGGGTTCCCGTTTCTCCACATCCTCACCAGCATCTGTAGTCTCCTGATTTGTTCATTTTGGCCACTCTGACTGGCGTGAGGTGATATCTGAGTGTGGTTTTGATTTGTATTTCCCTGATGAGCAACGTTGAGCATCTTTTCATGTGCCTGTTGGCCATCCAGATGTCTTCTTTAGAGAAGTGTCTATTCATGTCTTCTGCCCATTTCTTCACTGGGTTATTTGTTTTTCGGGTGTGGAGTTTGGTGAGCTCTTTATAGATTTTGGATACTAGCCCTTTGTCTGATATGTCATTTGCAAATATCTTTTCCCATTCCGTTGGTTGCCTTTTAGTTTTGTTGGTTGTTTCCTTTGCTGTGCAGAAACTTTTTATCTTCATAAGGTCCCAGTAATTCACTTTTGCTTTTAATTCCCTTGCCTTTGGGGATGTGTCAAGCAAGAAATTGCTACGGCTGAGGTCAGAGAGGTCTTTTCCTGCTTTCTCCTCTAGGGTTTTGATGGTTTCCTGTCTCACATTCAGTTCCTTTATCCATTTTGAGTTTATTTTTGTGAATGGTGTGAGAAAGTGGTCTAGTTTCAATCTTCTGCATGTTGCTGTCCAGTTCTCCCAGCACCATTTGTTAAAGAGACTGTCTTTTTTCCATTGGATGTTCTTTCCTGCTTTGTCAAAGATTAGTTGGCCATACGTTTGTGGGTCTAGTTCTGGGGTTTCTGTTCTATTCCATTGGTCTATGTGTCTGTTTTTGTGCCAGCAAATCTTTATTTTTAATGGGATGAATACTTTTCTAATATAGACATTCAAAACAATTCCTAAAGTGTCAGTCGGCACAATATATACAGTACAATAAACAGCATATGGTACTAGGAACAAAATGAGTAACTTATGTGTAGGCATAAAAATGTCTTTCTAAATCGGACAAGATGATGCAGTGAATATATTTTTTTATGTTGGTATTCTCTGAATTTCTAACATTTTCACATTATTCCGATCCTTTCTGGGGCCTCTTACTGTCAGATTTTGGCAGTTGGTCCTGTGATTTTACAACAGCAAGCACTCTATGAGTTCTTAAAACCCAAAGTCACCTCTGTATATTGACACACCACCTACAGATCCGGGCTGTCAAGTAGCTTCCATATGAAAGCGCATAGCCTGCTATTAAGCCAGTTCAGTTCTAGGAAGACAAACACATTTTCAAATATGTAATCTGTGAGTTTGGAAAACTAGATTTAATAAGTAGAAATATAAGTAAATTCTTATAAAACTCACCCTTGTAGGTACCATGTGTTTTTTATTAAGCACTTGTTTTGGAATTATTTTTCAAGGTTTATAGAAAAGTTACAAAGATAGCGCAGCATATTTTCTTAAATTCTCTCTGTGTTCAGTTTCCCATAAAAGTTTCATCATAATTATATTACCATAGCGCATGTGTCAAGACTAAGAAACCAATATTGGTACCTTACTCTTAACCAAACTCATACTTTATTTGAATCTCACCAGGTTTTTCATTAATGCTCTTTTTGTTCTGGGATTCAGTCTGGGTTACCACAGTGCTTCTATAATTATCTTGTTAGTGATATTGTGTAATATATCTCTATACATACATTACCTAAACCTGAGTTTCTCCCATTGGTTCTAGTCTAGTATAGGGTTTTTTCTAGTCTTCCATTCCACTTATCTATAAATTTCCTCCTCCACAGTGAGAAAACTGGCTCCCAATATCCACTGTCCATGTAAATGCCACTACATGTAAAGCAGAATTAAAGTTATTAACATGTACCCCATGAAAAAAAAATGAGTAGAGTACAGTGTTTATGTATAGTTCCTTTTGCCTTTACCTTTACAATTTCCCATCAAAACAGCAATTTTCCTGTTAGACCAGCTTCTTATACCTATCTTTTCTGTGCAGTTGTACCATACATTTATAGTACTGTCAGATTCATTTTTCACAGTCTGCATTCTATCCTTAGATCCCTGGAATTCTGGTTGACTTTTTGGTTTGGCACATTAAAAAACTTATGGTGTATAGTTTTAACAAATGTGTAGGGCCATGCATCGACCATCCCCATTACTATATAGAACAATTCCATCACCCTGTAATTTCCACTGTGTAGCCCCTTATATTCAACCATTCACTCCCTTTCCCAAACACTTAAGCAACTACTGATCTGTTTTCTGTCACTAGAATTTTGCTTTCCAGGTTGTCATTTGAATGGAAAGATATAATACACAACCTTCTGGATCTCCCTTTCTTTACTTAACAAAATGCACTTAAGATTTCACTCATATATGGCATTTAAGAAACAAAACAAATGGGGACGACTGAGTGGCTTAGTCGGTTAAACGTCTGACTTTGGCTCAGGTCATAATCTCACAGTTTGTGTGTTCAGGTTCCACATCAGGTTCTGTGCTGACAGCTCAGAGCCTGGAGCCTGCTTTGGATTCTGTGTCTCCCTCTTTCTGCCCCTCCCCTTCTCTCTCTCTCTCTCTCTCTTTCTCTCTCTCTCTCTCTTTCTCTCTCTCTCTCAAAAATAAACACTGAAAACAATTTTTTAAAAAAGAAAAAAAAAACAAATGAACAAAATAAAAGCGAAAGAGAGACAAACCAAAAAATAGGCTCTTAACTCTAAGGAACAAACTAATGGTTACCAGAGGGCAGGTGGGTGCAGAGATGGGTGTGATAAGCGAAGATGAAGAGCACACTTACCATGATGATCACTGAGTAATATATGGAACTATTTAGTTATTACATTCTACACCTGAAACCGATATAACACTGTTAACTACACTGGAATTAATTTTTTAAAAGATGTATCCGTATTGTATGAATGCATGAATCAATAACGTATTTTCCATATTTCTGAATAGTATTCTTCTGTGTGATTGTACCACAACTTGTTTACCCATTCTTACTGAAAGACATCTTGTTGGAAATTATTCATCATGTATTCTTAAATTTAACGAGGGCAAAAATTAAATAAAATAGATGTTTTCGTCAATTCCAAATAAATCAACATTCCATAAAAGTAATGTTAAACAGGCATTTAATTATTAAATGCCTTGTCCATTCATTTTCATTATTACATAGGTAGCAATGTCATTGACTAACTGAAGGCCACTAGACTATTCCTAGACTGTTACACAGTTTAAAAATATATTGTGATATGGATGTATTCAAATAATTACTCATGTTACATATACAGACTGAATGATAATAAACCATAACTTTGTTTAAGGGAGCATATTGAATCCTATAACAAATGAATCATGGCAAATTTTACTTCAGAAATAGAGATATCAGGTGGTAGCTACACTTATGGTGAGATATCATAAGATGTCATAAGGTATCATAAGGTATAGAGTTCTTGAATCACTATGCTGTACGCTTGAAAGTAGTGTAATACTGGGTATCAACTATACGTCAATAAAAATAGTCGAGATATATTGTTAAATAGAAACATTAATTCTAATTAATATTAAATTATTAAATTAATTTAATTAATAATATTAAATTAATTTATTTTAATTATTAATTAATATTAAAATATTAATATTTTAACATGTCCTTAAATTATAATTAAACACAACTAAGATAGGATTTTTTTGTTATTTTTAAAAATTATTTTCATGTGTTTAATCCTCAAATAATTTTCTATCAACAACAACAAAAACTTACCTGATGTATACATAATTTATTATGGTTATTTGACTACTAACACTTCGCTTATACATCTGTGTGTTTTTAGAATAGAAGGGACCTGAAAATTCAAAACATTTATGTTTAAGAAAATAATCAGCCAAACCAACCAAATAATCTCAATACCAAAAACATCACCGTTTTGTGATGTGTAATAAACCTTTTGATAGTCTACCTATGAGAGAAGATATTTGCAAGTTACATATCTGATAGTTAGTATCCAAAATATATAAAGAACTTATACAACTTAACACCCAAAAATCAAATAATGCAATTTAAAAATTGGCAGAAGACATGAACAGACATTTCTCCAAAGCATCCATACAGATGGCCAACAGACACATAAAAAAGGTGCTCATCATTCCTTATCTTCAGGGAAATGCAGATCAAAACCACAGTGAGATATCACCTCACATCTGTCAGAATAACTAAAATCAGCAACATACGAAACAGCAGGTGTTGGAGAAGTTGTGGAGAAAGGGGAGCCCTCTTGCACTGTTGGTGGGAATGCAAACTGGTGCAGCCACTTTGGAAAACAGTATGAAGTTCCCTCAGTAAGTTAAAAACAGAACTGCCCTATGATCCAGCAATTGCACTACTGGGTATTTATCCTAAGGATACAAAAATTACTAATTCAAAGGGATATAGGCACCCCTATGTTTATGGCAGCATTATTTACAATAGCCAAGCTGTGGGAGCAGCCCAAGTGTCCATCCATACATGAATGGATTAAAAAAAGTTATATATATAGAGAGAGATATATAGATATATAGATAGATATGTATACACACACACACACACACACACACACATATATATATATGCATACACACATATGCGTGCACACACACACCACAGTGAAATATTTAGCCATAAAAATAATGAAATCTTGCTATTTGCAATGACAGGGATGAAGCTAGAGAGTATAATGCTAAATGAAATAAGTCATTCAGAGAAAGACAAATACCATATCATGTCATTCGCATGTAGAATTTAAGAAACAAAACAAATGTGCAAAGGATAAAAAGAGACAGGTAAATGAAGAAATGGACTTTTACCTATAGAGAACAAAATGATGGTTACCAGAGGGGAGGTGGATGGGGGATGGGTGAAATAGGTAATGGGGATTAAGGAGTACAGTTGTGATGAGCTACCCATTGGGTAAAATAAAAAACTTAATAAAAATCATTTATGTTTATATGTAAGTTTTAATTATGCCAAGGAAATAGTGTCTGTGCACTATGTATTATATATAGTATTTGCTAGTGCTGTTCCGCCACTTCTGTTTTTTAGTCATAATGATTGAACTAAAATATTAGATGCATGTTTCTAACAGAAGAATATAATGTTTTAAGAAGTCTTTAATTGTAGGAGTGCCTGGGTGGCTCAGTCAGTTAAGTGTCAGACTTTGGCTCAGGTCATGATCTTGCAGTTCATGAGTTCCAGCCCCACGTCAGGCTGTGTACTGACAGCTCAGAGCCTGGAGCCTGCTTCAGATTCTGTGTCTAACTCTCTCTCTGCCCCGCCCCCACTCACCCTCTGTCTCTCTCTCTCTTTCTCTCTCTCTCTCAAAAATAAATAAACATTAAAACTATATATTTTAAACAGTCTTTAATGTTTGGGGCACGTGGGTGGCTCAGTCGGTTAAGCGTCTGACTTGGGCTCAGGTCATCATCTCATGGTTTGTGAGTTCGAGCCCGGTGTTGGGCTCTGTGCTGACACCTCAGAGCCTGGAGCCTGCTTCCGATTCTGTGTCTCCCTCTCACTCTGTCCCTCCCCCACTCATGCTCCCTCTGTCTCACAAATAAATAAACATTAAAAAAAAGTCTTTAATGTTTAAAGAAACATAATGTTTAAATGTAAAAAGAAATTTTAAATATACATTTAATATTTTAATTTAATACACTTTTTAAAATATTAGTTTTCAAATAAAATATAAAATAAAATATTTCTCAGTTTTACTCATACCACATTTAGTATGTGCGTGTAATTGTTTCAAAAGTAAGAAAAAGATGGAAACAAGGTTCCAGAATATATTTCCTAAAAGTGACAACATATATACTGGTAGACTTTGAAGCCAACTAAAACACTCATCATTTATTAGATCTATAACTTTATAAACTTTATGAACTTTATATAGCTTTTTAACCTTACAAACACACAACACATACATGTATGTACTACACATAATGTGGTCTTTCTCTTGCTCTCACTCTTTCCCCTCTCCCAGCACATATACATATACTATTAAGAGTTTGCATTTAATGCAGGTTTAGTTTCCATGAAATAGCCTTCTATGTGTTTTAAAATATTATCTTAATTGGTTCTCATACTGATCCTTGGTTTTGGGTGCTATCATGATACTTGAGGTTTTTTGTTTTTTAATTTTTTTAAGTTTATTTTGAGAGAGAGAAAGTGAGAGAGAGCTTGCATACATACGGGGGAGGGGCAGAGAGAGAAGAGGAGAGAGAGAATCTCAAGCAGACTCCATGCCCTATTAGGGATCGATCCCACAAACTGCGATCATGACCTGAACCAAAACCAATAGTCAAACACAACTGACTGTGCCACCCCAGGCACCCTATGGTACCTGAATTTTTTAATGAGAAAACTGAGGCCAGAGAGGGTAAATGCTATGACTGCCCCAAGTTACATAGCTAATAAATAAAAGAACCATTTTAGGATTTCAGAATTCAACATTGTGTGTTTGTGTGTGTGTGTGTGTGTGTGTGTGTGTGTGTGTGTGTGTGTATAGCTGCAGTAAATGCCAAATTCTGAAATCTGGTTTAAACTTTTAACTTATTCTAAATACTTGAACACATATATATGTGTGTGTGTAATATTATAATTTATACATGTATACATGTATAAAATTATATAAAGAAATATTTATCTATGTATAGTTCATAGATTTTATTCAGAACATATTTTCCTTTAAATACGTATATAACTTATTGTGTTGCATTTCTCTACAGTATGTATGTGAAACATGTAAGTGCTCTCTGCAGATACCTACATAACCAGTATTGGAAACAACTTCTTCAACAGTTTAGAGTTTATTGTTATGCAAAAAAGCAATTAGAACTTTTCAAGTGGTATCATACATTCCTCTACATTGAGCATAATTATCTGAAATTGCCTTATATAAACCTGTAGGCTCTTTTTCAGTAGTTCAAGGTTATCAATTAAATGTTTTCCATGGTGATCTACACTAGTGAGGGATGTTAGGGAAGAATAAAAATAATGTCCACGAAAATGACGTATTTCTGTGTCTTGGCACAATTTCGTGAAGTAAAAACAACTACAAGTCATACATCTCGCCCTGAGATTCTTCGTTGTTTATCATACGCCATTCTTTTGAGTGTCCACCAGATTCTTGTTAGTTTTTAAGTCATCTAAATGCTTTACTATCTCCCTTTAAAAATCAAACCCCATGTATTCTGCTGTACAAATCTGAAAATAAAACAAGCATAAAAAAGTGTATGTGGGTGTATGTGTCTGTGTATATAAATTATTATATATTTACAGACACATATAAATACATGTATGCGTGTGTATGTGTGTATACAAACATTCATACATACACACATTCATAAGTATATATATTTAGGCAAGTGGCTAGGCTGATAGTGTACCTAAAGATGTGAGAAGCTGCAAACAATAATCCTGTAATATCTAGTAACTATAGCTCTGTAGCTATCTAGTAACATTCACTTGGAAGAGGATTAAAATCCTAAATGACATTAGTGAATGGGCTTAATATTTGCAATGGCAAAAGCATGGCTTTAGTGAGAGTCAAAACTGAAAAGTATTGGGGCGCCTGGGCAACTTAGTTAAGCATCCAACTCTTGGTTTCAGCTCAGGTCATGATCTTGCATTTGCTGAGTTTGAGCCCCACTTTGGGCTCTGTGCTGACATTGCAGAGCCTGCTTAGGATTCTCTGTCTCCCTCTCTCTCTGCCCCTCCCTACTTTTGCGCTCTCTCTCTCTCTCTCTCCCAAAAATGAATAAATAAACGTTTAAAATTGAGGGGCACCTGGGTAGTTCAGTCGGTTGAGCATCTGACTTTGGTTCAGGTCATGGTCTCACAGCCAAGTCTTGTTTTTAGCTCAGGTCATGATCTCACAGTTTGTGAGTTCAAGTCCCACATTGGGCTCACTGCTGTCAGGACAGAACCTGCTCTGGATCCTCTGTCTCCCTCTCTGTCTGTCCCTCCCCCACTTGTGTTTTCTCAAACATAAACAAACATTTCTTAAAAAATAGAAAGGTATTTAGTTATTGATGACACAAATCAATTCAAGTAGCTTGCATCTGGCCAGAAGAGATGATGTCCTTAAGCAAGAAGGTAGTAAGACAACACCTTCAACACAGATAGTACAGTGTCTCTGTTGCTATGTAATTATAGGGTACACTTTGAGATACTGAGGCACAAGGACTGTGGCACATGGTTGTCTGGGGCCAAATTATGGCTGTGCCCTTCACTGGCTGTGTAACTTTGGGCATGGATTTTAGCCTCATGTGCCTCACTTTCATCATGAGGATAATAATAGTAGATACGGTTGTTGTGAAGTGTAAATTAGTTAACACATGAAACGGTTAGAATGGTACCTGGTAAACACTCTACCAAGATTGCTACTATTATCTTTTACTCTAATTATAGTATTTGGTTGATATAAAAAGTAAGTACGTTTGGTGAGTACATTGAAACTCATAGTCTTGAATAAAAGCCTATAATTAGTGAAATTTATCAAAAGAGGTAACCATCACACCTTAGGTAATGTAAGGAATTACGTGAAAAATTTAATTTTTAATTTTAATGTATATTTATGCTGTTTGAAAAGAGTTGTAAGGATCTCCTAATCCTGCCTTTTTGTGGCTCCTTTTGCCTATGGATTGGACTACGGGAAATTTTAGTAGAGTTTCATTTTAGTAGGAAATATTTATATTATCCCAGTCACTTCCATGTATAGTTAGTTTATTCTATGTATCCTACTGTAGAATTAGGTTTCAGGAACAACTTCCATGTATTTCACTGCAGCAACTCGATTGAATCATACCACAAGGCTGGAGGTCCAGAGGATGTTTCATTATTTGAATTAAATTTCTCACATTAAACATACATGAATAATGAAGGGGCACAAGTTGATATGTATGGAGCCAGAAGCTAGTTTGTGGAAAAATTATCCCAGTTCTAAGAATTGTAAAATTGCAAGTAGAGAATTCTATTTCCCTTTGAAATCTAATCAAAATGGAACCATTCACCTCTTAGGAATATACTGGAAAAGGCATCATACACATTATAAAAGCATCCACAAGCTGAATGTGAAACTAAGAAAATTTATGATGACACTGAGGAATAATTTATGACATAAAATTTTGATTTTACCATTTTCAGATCATTTCCCCTCAAGTAAATTTGACAAGAAGTAATAAGTTCTTCAACTGTTGATAATACAATTGACAAAAGGTACTAAGTCACATGACTACTTTAGAAAAAGATCAGAATTAGTGATGAACCACAAAATTCTGGTTGGTGTGGATCAAGAACACATAAACTCATAATGTGCCACTCCAAATAGATGTAGAGAACAAATTGGTTAACAAATTCATCAATTCAAAGAGTTTTAAAATTCAGTTAAGGCACAAGAAAATTTAATACGTTCTGACATTTTACAGTTCATATGTAAAATAAACTTGATATTTTCCCCCCAAATTTGTCAACCATACTAAAAGTGGACATGACATTATCAATGATGCATGTAAAGCAGGATTTTGTTTTTCATCAACTAAAGACAAAAGAATTTCAATTAAATATGCTGGGAAAATACTGAGTTTTAATTCCATTTCCTCTGGAAAACATATTGTGTAAAATTATTATTGTAGATAATAAGATAATATATGTTCCAAAATAGGGAAATTAGTATTATGCTATTTTTAAGTTTTTTATATTTGACAATTTTTTCATATTTGTTATTGGTTGTGTTCTCTTATTCTAAATAATATTCACTTTCAAAACAGCATTGCACATACAATTCTGTATTATTTTCCTTAAAGAATATAAATATGATCTTACCTCCAAATTATTAAAAAAAAATTCAAGGCCCATAAAACCTCAATGCTCTTGGGTTCAAATGTCTGTATTTTTATAAAGCACTATAGGTGATTTAGAATTATAGCCAGGTTAAAAAGCATTAGTAAAATTGTTCGAATCACAAATATTTTTTAGGGAGATTACCTTAGGTTTCTTTATTAACTAAGAAGTTAAATACTTATTTCACTAATCAAGGTAGAAAATACAGACAAATACAAGCTTTAAGAGAGGGTTTACTTTTGAACATGCTTGTTTCTAGAAAATGTCTGCTATCACACTTACTTTGGCAACCATATCAAATTCTTCTTATAACAAGCTTACTATAGACTAAATCTTTAAGATTTTCTTTTTTAATGTTTGACTTCTTAGTCGGTTTCCTCCTTACATTTATTTGCACATTGGGAGCTTTGAATTTTAGTACCTAAAGAGTTTACTTTTGCCCTTGTTAAATGTAATCTTGGTTGGTTCGGTGCATTCCCCAGTCTAGGCATTTCAGCAATATCATGACTCATTTTGAGCATTTTCTCTGTTTGTTGGCTAATCTGTGCTTTGATATGATCGTATATGCATGTTTTCCCTTATTTTTTTTCTCAGTTGATCTCATAGCCAGGAGTGTAGTTATAGTACCTGGAAAGCATTTCCTCTAATGTACCTGATAGAAGTTTTGAGTCTGAAGATTAGAGAGGAGGAAGTTTGCTTTCTGCTCCTAAGAAGTGTGTAGACTGTACCTGTCATTACACACACACACACACACACACACACACACACACACACACAAACACACACACCCATACACATCCATGTACACGCACATGCACACACATGCACACACATGCACATGAATTCTGCTATTCCCAGTTTATGATTATTTTATTACAAATGTTCTTCTCTTCACCTTTAACATTCTCCAGAGGGGGATGAGCTACAGCCCAGTGGTTTGGAAGGTGATATGAAAGCTGTCATTTGCTATTCCAGTATGGCTTCTCTTGGGTGCTATTCCAGAAGCAACTAGAATATATCACTTACAGTGCTCATTTAGTTTAGTTTTGGGGACTTATTGAACTTAAATTGCATTTTAAATACTAGGAGAGTAGATTTACAGACATGATGAAAAGACATGTCTGATATATGGGACTTATAAGAGATTAACTCCTATTTCTTTCAGAAAAAGAGAGAAATCTAAATGAGAAACTCACCCACAGAGAACATGGTGATAAAAACCTGATCAATGAAACAGTTTCTAAAAATCCTGATGTGAGCTCTGAGACAAATTTGGGGAGAAATGGTCTAGATATTACCTTCCACTGGTCATACTCAAATAGATTAAGATCCAGAAAAAAAAGCATTAATCCTCTGGTTTAAACAACAAGAACCTTGTGCTACATGGAAAACAGAATTCTAAATGGAAACAGTTGGTCATAATTTGCTTTAAAGTGAATAAAATTGCAGGTAACCAGAAATTGAGTTAACTAAAGATGGATGCTCTCTTAGGGATAATCTCAGTAATATTTTACTCAATAATATTTTGAATACTGCTTAAACTTTCCTTACATTACTCATGAAAGTCAATCACCACAGATTAAAAGCCTAGCTAAAGCCATTTACTATCTGTATGGCTAATTCACTTACTAATAAATACTTCACCAGCTATTAGATCTCTCACTGCCTCAGTGTTCTTATCTAGAAATGAAGATCGTGATGGTATCTCCTTCTTAGAGGTGATGTGAGGTTAAATGGGTGTTATACATAAAACTCTGACAAAAGGGCTGGCATGTGGTAAGTGCACATTGATATTACTGTTGGGGTTTCTATTTGTCACACATTAATCAAGTTTCTGTGACATTCAGTGTGGGCACCAGAGACACTGCCCCATCTTCTTGCCATTCTTCATGTTGTTTAATGATGTAATGTTTCTTCCTTCCCAATGATAGGAGCACTTTCAGAATATTTTTCCTTCACTTCCTACTCAGAATATGCATTCTTAAAATATTTATGCTATCAGGAGTTGAGAATCAGAATTGCTTAATCTAAAATCAGTGTTGTTTAGTCTCCAGCTATTATGGGTACATTTCAAAAGACAGAGAGTAGTAGCCATTGGGTCACTAAGTGAAGCTACGTACGTTTCAGTTTCCAGACCTAGTCTACACTAGATGAACTTTCCTGTTCTGCATGAAGGTTTGCTTTCAGTGTTTATTACGTGAGGTCTTTAGTCTTCTAAATGCAAAGAGGAAAGCTTGCCACAGTTTTCATGCCCTCTTTCACAATTATTAATGAAGACTACATGTTATTTGGGGGAAAAAAAACAAGATTCCATCAAGTCCTATGCATATGTATTATAGATACATGTGTATCTTACAATGCTAAAGCAGATTTAGCAATAAATAGCTAAGCCACTGTTTCTCAAAATGTGAAAAAAATATTGCTTCAGTTGTTGGCTAAAATACAAATTCTTAGGGCCCAATCCAGATATACTCAGTCAGCATATATAGCTATGAGACACTGTGACTTGTATTTTATTAAGAAATCCAGGGAGGGGCATCTGGGTGGCTCAGTCAGTTAAGCTGCTGGCTCTTGATTTCTGCTCAGGTCATGATCTCACAGTTCGTAAGATAGTGCCCCACATGCACTGATAATGCCGAGCCTGCTTAGTATTCTCTCTGCCCTCTCCCCTGCGCTCGCTCGCTCTCTCTCTCTCTCTCTCTCTCTCTCTCTCAAAATAAATAAATAAACTTTAAAAAAGGAAATCCAGGGATTTTTTTTTTTCATATTATAGTTTATGAACTACTGTTAGTTCTTCCAGGCAATACAATTTTGGTATGTTTGATTTTAGATCCATCTACATTGAATGTTATTATTTCATTTGTGATTTTGGAAACAAAGTTTACATCGATGAGACAAAATAACAATGAGAAGGAGACATGGGGAGCATGGAAACTTCTTTGCATCCTCTACTATGATTTCTTTTTTAATTTTAAACCTCAAATACACTATGGAGATTTTGCTGTCTTCTAAGGGGTCATGCCTCCACCTGACTCCTCTTCCTGATTGCCACATATTTTCTGTCTTTCTCAGATACTGATTATAGATTTCTTAATATTCCCATGGGTTAGGGTCATAGATATAGCAAATAAAAATGCAGGATATTCAGTCAAGTTCTAATTCCAGGTAAACAATTTTTTTTGTAGTACAAGTATATCTCAAATATTACTTGTACTAAAATAGTATTTACTGCTCATCTGAAATTTGAATGTGACTGGGCCTCATGTATTTTATCTGACAACCATGCCATTGATGATTTCTCTAGATTCTTTTGCTTGATTTTGACTTTGTCTTTTATCAACAAAAAGTTTTTTCAAATATCTGAAGATATTTGCCTCTTCCTTCATGATTAAGAGAAAGATACTGAAATGCATTGAACATTTATGTACATAGATGATGCCAGTTTGCACTGGGTTTTGCTGTAGTTTTGAGGTGGTTACTCCATTTTGTTAAGAGACCCGATAGAGCAGTATCTTCTGGCCTTCTCTCTTAGTTTAGTTACAAGAGTCATTTAGTCTCTCTGGAGATTTCAAATCTACCTGCCAGTATTCTCTGAGTTCAATGCAAAAATGGAGCTGCGTGGTCTCAGTACAGTATGAAGATTATCTTAAAATACTTCTTGTTTGTTTGTTTGTTTGTGGGATTTCTCTTTCTTTCTTTTTCTTTCTTTCTTTCTTTCTTTCTTTCTTCCTTTCTCTCTCTCTTTTTCTTTTTTTTTCTTTCTTTCTTTCTTTCTTTCTTTCTTTCTTTCTTTCTTTCTTTCTTTCTAAAAATTTCTTCCTTTAACCATGTCTGGATTCCCTAAGTCAGGAAATGGAAATGACAGGAATTTGGAGACTTGCAGTCATTCACCAGCAGTACCTTCAAAGCAATTAACATAGCAGAAGATAAGTACAATATCATGCCACACAAAAGCCTTTGCAGGCAGAGCTGTGGACCAAGAGTGGTTTATATACTCAGTGCTTTAAATACTAAAATTGGAGAAAGGGGGAATGATAAGAGCACAGCTGACCTGTAATTCAAAGACAAGAGTCTTTACATTGAAAACCTGTGTCTAGACAAGAAGTTAGCTGTGGCTACTTGCATATGATAATGATGAGAAACAAAAATAATCAAAATGTAATTTTTCAGGGAATTATATGCCAAAAACTACAAATTCAAATTTGGTTTGTGAAAACCTGCAATTTTCCTACTCCTAATGCAACATCAGGCTTCCCACACTGTGCCAACAGAAAGCAGGCATAGAAAGGTGTGATAAAGTCTCCAAGTAATATCTTCCTGAGATTAGCTTTTGAAGGTTAAGGCAAAGACTGGGCCCAAGGAGGATATTGAGTTCTTCTCAGAGAGCAGAATCAGAGGCGGCCATAATTACTAACTGAAAAATATGTTGTCAGAGGGGAAAACTTACATATTCTTATACAAAGAGGGAAAAAAGAGTAATTCACTGGATTAAAGAGTGCTATCTATTTCCCCTTCTTCCTGATTCTGAAGGGTTCAACCTCTTTATACTCCCTCCACCTTTGTGTGTTGAGTATATTGTAGGCTGATAACATTTATAGTTTCCTGGAATTTGCAGAGCTGTGCATAAACCAGACTTTCTGGGCTGTTTCTTGAGTGAAGTAACTAGATGGCACTCTCAGTCATGTCTCTTGGGAAATGTGAGATTGTTCAATGTATGAAAAACCAATGAAGTTGGATATTAAGTGAGTAAAAGGAATGGACTACCATTTTCCTTGTTTCTACCTTTACTTGTTTCTAATCTGTTCTCAAAAGAGCAGCCAGAGTATTACTGTTAAGAAATTAGTCATATAAAGTCACTCCTCAAAGTTCTCCAGTAGCTTCTAATATCACTCAGCATAAAAGCCAATGTTTCCCACCAGGCCATACATTATCTGGCTTCAGGTTGTTCTCTTTCTGTAATCACACCAGTCTTTTCTTATTACAGAACATGCTAGGCCTTCTCCTGACTCATAGCATTTACACCTGCATTTGCATTTATGTTTTTTTTCTTCCTCCCCAAGAGAATCTAAATACTTTTTTTTCTTTTCATTTCCTGCAGATTTTACACAAATATCACTTTCTAAATGAGGCCTAACCTGATGACTTCAATGTATATTGGAACCTTCTGTGAACTTAGAGATCATTTATGATCATGACAAGTATGAACACAATTTTATTTATATATTTTCCATATTGTTTGCCTTCCTCCATTAAAACTATTAAGTCAAGGGATGCCTGGGTGTCTTAGTTGGTTAAGCATCCAACTCCTGATTTTGGCTCAGGCCATGATCTCAAGGTTGTGGGATTGAGGTCTGCATCGGGCTCCACCCTTACAATATGGAGCCTACTTGGGATTCTCTTTCTTCCTCTCTCTTCCCTTCCCCCACCCCTCAAAATAAATAAATAAACTTAAAAACTGTAAAGTCAAGAAAGGAAGGCCTTCTTCTCTGATTGTGTTTGTTTTGTCTCCATTTTGATGCTGAATATTTGGTTCTTAAATTCTTAAATCTATGCCTGCTGCACATTGTATGCATTTCACAAACATTTAGTGGTTGAAAGAACAAAAAGAATAATTTCCTCAATGTGAGTATGGAGACAGCTGTTGAGACAGGAGCAGAATTTCCTTGTTTCCCAAAAAAGATTTGTGTGGGAAATCCTTATAACAGTTACCTAAAGCTTTTCCTAAAAGGTCATGGCACAGTTTATTTGCTACTCTTCTTTCCTTTTGCACCATCATGACAAGAATGCAGATGCAATGTCTGGAGATCCAACCACGTCTTTGGGCTCCAGAATAAGAACCTTATCCTATAGATGATGGTGTGGTAAGGTGTAAGGAGCATGTTCACTGACAATTTCATGGAACAGAGTTGCCTTACCAGTTGTGATGGTTGATTTTCAGTGTCAAGTTGGCTGGGCCACAGGGTGTCCAGATATTTGGTCAAACAGTATTCTGGGTATTTCTTTGAGGGTATTTGGGGATGACTTTAACATTTAATAATGTAGACTTAGGGAAGCAGATTGCCTTACCTAATGTAGGTGGGCCTTGTCCAGTCAGTTGAAGGCCTGAATATAACAACAGCAGCAGCAGCAGCAACAACAAGCACTTGAGTTTAGAATAAATGGCAAAAAGTACCCGTGGGCAGTCAGTGAATTGTTCTGTCTCACTGAAAAAATACTGACTTATACATCGGTCTTGACAGCTGTGTGGGGGATAAATTAATTCCTATTAAGTTTAAGCCACTGATACTTTGTGACTTTTTTTTTTTTCATCATAGCTGAAACTAAACCTACAAAATACAGGGAAAGGGATATTTTTCATTATAATTTTAGAAATGAAAATTCCTCTATTCCCGACTTAAAATACAAATAACGAAGTTAAATATACATCAAAATATAGAATTATTTAGCATACTAAATATACATTACCATATTGTAACATCTTTCCACTCAGATTCTTCAGTTTGTTTACAGGGTTCTTGTGTTAATAAAGAATGTGAAGATCATCAATAAAATTTTTTTAAAATGTTTATTTAGCTTAGACAGAGACAGCACAAGCAGGGGAGGGGCAGAGAGAGAGGGAGACACAGACTCCAAAGCAGGCTCCAGGCCCCGAACTGTCAGTACAGAGCCCAATGCGGGGCTCAAACCCATGAACCAGGAGATCATGACCTGAGCCGAAGTCAGCTGCTCAACCAACTGAGCCATCCAGGCACTGCTTTTTCAATTTTTTTAAAAATATTTATGAAGACCATCATTTTAATTTGAGATGGACATCAGAGGCTGGCCTGTTATGTGCTTTTCAACCAGTGGACATTTCTGAAAAATAGCTGATTTCCTGTAGAGAGAACTCATTCACTTTGCACAATATCATTTCCATTTCTCCTAAAATCTTTTACTTCTTTTACTTCAGTTAGTTTATACTGGCCATGATTCCTTTGGGTATTTTACAACCATTTGTCAGTTTAACAATTATAATCAGTAAAAGTGATACAAAGATAAATCATTCATTGATCAAATATTAAAAATAAACTGATTTGAATATCATTTCTCTGTTGTAAATTAATATTTAAGTCTAAAGTCATTTTGAATTTATACACCAGGCTCAAGTATAAGAACTTTACTATTTATCTATAAAGCAAGCATCAACTAATAAATAAATAAATAAATAAATAAAGCAGGAGTCAACTAACTTTTACTGCAAACAGGAAGATAAGAAATACATTAGGTTTTTCAAGGAAGTTGGGTTCTGTCCCAATTCTATACATGCATACCTTAAAGATATTGTGGGTTTGATTCCAGACCACCTCAATAAAGCAAATATCTCAATAGAGTCAATGAAATTTGTGCAATACTATTATGTCTTAAAAAAAAACAGTGAGGGGCGCCTGGGTGGCTCGGTCGGTTGGGCATCTGACTTCGGCTCAGGTCATGATCTCGCGGTCCGTGAGTTCGAGCCCCGCGTCGGGCTCTGTGCTGACGGCTCAGAGCCTGGAGCCTGTTTCGGATTCTGTGTCTCCCTCTCTGTCTGCCCCTCCCCTGTTCATGCTCTGTCTCTCTCGGTCTCAAAAAAAAAAAAAAAAAAAACCAGTGAGTATGTTAATTAAAAAACACTTTGAGGCACCTGTGTGGCTCAGTTGTTTAAGCGTCCAACTTCAGCTCAGGTCATGATCCCACAGCTCGTGAGTTTGAGCCCTACATCAGGCTCTGTTCTGACAGCTCAAAGCCTGGAGCCTACTTGGATTCTGTGTCTCCCTTTCTCTCTGCCCTTCCCCCACTCATGCTGTGTGTCTCTCTGACTTTCAAAAATAAATAAATGCAATTTAAAAAATTAAAAAAAAATTTATCATGTGTGAGTTCCATGACTCACATACTTTTTTTTTTGAATATATGAAATTTATTGTCAAATTGATTTCCATACAACACCCAGTGCTCATCCCAAAAGGTGCCCTCCTCAATACCCATCACCCACCCTCTCCTCCCTCCCACCCCCCATCAAACCTCAGTTTGTTCTCAGTTTTTAAGAGTCTGTTATGCTTTGGCTCTCTCCCACTCTAACCTCTTTTTTTTTTTCCTTCCCCTCCCCCATGGGTTTCTGTTAAGTTTCTCAGGATCCACATAAGAGTGAAACCATATGGTATCTGTCTTTCTCTGTATGGCTTATTTCACTTAGCATCACACTCTCCAGTTCCATCCACGTTGCTACAAAGGGCCATATTTCATTCTTTCTCATTGCCATGTAGTACTCCATTGTGTATATAAACCACAATTTCTTTATCCATTCATCAGTTGATGGACATTTAGGCTCTTTCCATAATTTGGCTATTGTTGAAAGTGCTGCTATAAACATTGGGGCACAAGTGCCCCTATGCATCAGTACTCCTGTATCCCTTGGGTAAATTCCTAGCAGTGCTATTGCTGGGTCATAGGGTAGGTCTATTTTTAATTTTCTGAGGAACCTCCACACTGTTTTCCAGAGCGGCTGCATCAATTTGCATTCCCACCAACAGTGCAAGAGGGTTCCCGTTTCTCCACATCCTCGCCAGCATCTATAGTCTCCTGATTTGTTCATTTTGGCCACTCTGACTGGCATGAGGTGATATCTGAGTGTGGTTTTGATTTGTATTTCCTTGATGAGGAGCGACGTTGAGCATCTTTTCATGTGCCTGTTGGCCATCCGGATGTCTTCTTTAGAGAAGTGTCTATTCATGTTTTCTGCCCATTTCTTCACTGGGTTATTTGTTTTTTTGGGTGTGGAGTTTGGTGAGCTCTTTATAGATTTTGGATACTAGCCCTTTGTCCAATATGTCATTTGCAAATATCTTTTCCCATTCCGTTGGTTGCCTTTTAGTTTTGTTGGTTGTTTCCTTTGCTGTGCAGAAGCTTTTTATCTTCATAAGGTCCCAGTAATTCATTTTTGCTTCTAATGCCAGATATCAAATTCACATAATGAGGCATCTTCTGCCCCTGCAGCTCTGTGTTATGATTCAATTGAGTTTCTTCACTGAAACACAGAATTGTTCCTGAAAACTAACCCTACAGTGGGATACATAGAGTAAACTAACTATACATGGAGGTGACTGGGAACACATAAATGTTTTCTACTAATGCCAAACTCTACTAAAATTTACCTTAGTCCAATCCATAAACAAAAGGAGCCACAACTACACCAGGAAAAGAGATCCTTATGACTCTTTTCAAATAGCAGAAATATAAATTAAAATTGAAAATTAAGTTTTTCATGTAATTCCTTGCATTACCTAAGGGTGATGGGTACCTCTTTTGATAAACTTCACTAATTATAGGCTTTTATTTAAGACTAGCTAGGAGTCACAAAATACTTACCAAAAATATATTTTTATATCAACCAAATAATATAGTAAAAAATATTAGTGACAGTCATTGGTAGAGTGGTTACCAGGCACTATTCTAACCCTGTTTCATGTATTAACTAATTTAGATTTCACAACAAGCATATTTACTATTATTATCCTCATGATGAAAGTGAGGAACATGGGGCTAAAATCTGTGCCTGAAGTTACACAGTCAGTGAATGGCCCCAGACAACCCTGATTTGACCCCAGACAACCATGTGCCACAGTCCTTGTGCTCAGTATCTCAAAGTGTACCCTATAATTACATGGCAAGACAGACACTGTACTATCTGTGTTAAAGGTATTGTCTTACTACCTTCTTGCTTAAGGACATCATCTTCTGGTCAGATGCAAGCTACTTGGATTGATTTGTGTCATCAATACCTAGATACTTGTCAGTTTTGACTCTCACTAAAGCCATGCTTTTATCATTGCAAGATATTATGCCCATTCGCTAATGTCATTTAGGATTTTAATTCTCTCCCAAGTGAATGTTACTAGATAGCTACAGAGTTATAATCACTGGTTACTAAAGGATTATGGTTTGCAGCTTCTCACATCTTTAGGTACCCTATCAGCCTAGTCACTTACTCAAATATGTGTACATAGGCATGTATGTGTGTGTGTATGAATGTTTGTATACCCACAGACACAACATGCATACATGTATTTGTATGTGTCTGTGTATACATATTAATATACATAGACACGCACCCACATACACTTTCCTGTGCTTGTTATAGTTTCCCGTTTGTATAGCTGAATATACAGGGTTTGGCATTTTAAAAGGAGATATCAAAGCATGTAGATGACTAAAAAGTAACAAGAATCTGATGGACACTCAAAAGGATGGACAAGGATAAACAATTAAGACTCTCAGGGCAAGATGTATGACTTATTACCTTTACTTCATGAAATTGTGCCAAGATGCAGAAATATGTCAGTTTCATGGACATTATTTTTAATCTTCTCCAACATCCCTCACTAGTCTAGATCTCAACAAAAAGCATTTAATTATATAATAACCTTGAACTATTGAGAAATAGCTTACAGGTTTATATAAGGCAATTTCAGATAATTGTGCTCAATGTAGAGGAATGTAAGATACTACTTGAAAAGTTCTAATTCCTTTTTTGTGTAACAATACATTCTTAGGTAAACTGTTGAAGAGCTTGTTTCTATTAGTGGTTATATAGATATCTGCAGAGAGCACTTTACATGATTCACATATATAATGTAGATAAATACAACACAATAAATTATATTTGTATTTAAAGGAAAATATGTTTTGAGTAAAATCTATCTGCTATACATAGATATTTATATATAATTGTATACATGGTATAGTTAATATATATAATATTATAAATGTATAACGTATATATATGTTAACATATAGAGAATTAGATAAAAGATGAAAACTAGATTTATGAATTTGGTATTTTCCTTTAAATGACAATAGATACATATAGTGCTGGACTCTGAAGTCCATTGAAATGTTGTTTTATTTATTAGCTATGTAATTTTTGGCAGTCATACTACTTAACGTCTCTGAGCCTTAGTTTTCTCATTTAGAAACTCAAGTATTATTGTAGTACCCAAATCAGAGGATTAGTATGAAAACCAATTAAGATAATATTTTTAAAAATCATAGAGGGCTACATCATGGAAACTAAACCTTCATTAAATGTTAATTCATGTTAATAGTGTGTATATATATTGTTGTTTGGAGAAGAGAAAAAAGAATGAAAGAGAGAAAGCAGCCGTGTTATGTGTGATATATATATACATACGTGTTTTATGTTTATAAAATTATACAGCTATAAAATTCACAAGGTGTGTAAAGTTATGTATCTAATAAATGACAGAGGTATTTCAGTTGGCCTCAGAATCCACATCAGGAAATAGCAAATTCTGAAACCTTGTTTACATCTCTTTCTTAATTTTAAAATCATTATATGAACATAATGTGAAATGAGTTACATTCTGAAATATTTTATTTTGTGCAGGTGCACCTCAGAGATATTGAAGGTTTGGTTTCAGACCATCACAATAAAGCAAATATCACAAAAAAAGAAAAAAGTGACCCAAATTAATTTTTTGTTTTCCCAATGCTATATGTTATGTTTATACCATACTGTAGTGTATTGAACTATGATAACATTATGTCTAAAAAACCAATGTATATACCCTAATTTAAAAATACTTCCTTGCTAAAGAATGCTAACTATAATCCGAGTGAGCTTTCAGCAAGATATAATCTTTTTGCTGTTGGAGGGTCTTGCCTCAATGTTGATGGCTGCTGATTGATCAGAGTGGTGGTTGCTGAAGGTTGGGGTGTCTGTGGCAATTTCTTAATTCTACTTTGGTTAACTCTCTTTCAGTAACATTTTTTTTTCTGTAGCATACAATGTTGTTTGATAGCATTTTACCCACAGCAGATCTTTTTCTCCAAATTGGAGTCAATCCTTCCAAACCTTGCTACTGTTTTATCAGCTAAGTATATATAATATTTGAAAACTGTAAAAACTTGGATTGTGAGTAACTTGTTCTGTGAGTGTTCCTCAAGATGAGTAAACATTTCTTATAAAATTTAACTTGATAAATGAGCAATGTCTTGCAATATGAGTAGTATGTGAAGCGAAATGTCACATGATCACAACTGAGCCAGTGGTTCTTGAAATTCACTTTGATATAGAAGTGCTTTGGATTACAAGCATGTTCCTAGAACAAATTATGCTCACAAACTGAGGTTTTACTGTACTTTGTTGTCTTTTCAACAGTCTTCACAGCATCTTTACTAGGAGTACACTCCACCTCAAGAAACCACTTCTTAGCTCATCCATAATAAGGAACTTCTCTTCCATTAAAATTTTCTGATGAGCAATTCAGTCCTATCTGAGCATCCACTTCTACTTCTAGTTCTCTTGCTGTTTCCATCAAATCTTCATTATTTTTTCCACTGAATCTTGAACCCCTCAAAGTCATTCATGAGTGTTGGAGTCAACTTCTTGCAGATTCCTGTTCATGTTGATATCTTGATTCATAAATGAAGAATCATGAATGTTTTAATGATATCTACTTTGGAGAGTGCTTTCCAGAAGATTTTTCATTTATTTTTCCTAGGTTCATCAGAAGAATTACTATCTACAACAGCTATAGCCTTACCAAATGTATTTCTTAAATAATAAGACTTAAGAATCAAAATGACTTCCTGACCCATGGACTACGGAATGGATATTGTGTTAGCAAGCATGAAAACATCAGTATTATTGTCCATCTCCATCAGAGCTCTTGGATGACCAGATACATTGTCAAGCAGTCATATTTTTAAAGGACACCTTTTTTTCTGAGCAGTTTATCTTAATGGTGGACTTAAAATATTCAGTAAACGCTGTAAATAGATGTGCTGTTGTTCAGGTCTTTTTATTCCATTTGTAGAGCACAGGTAAAGCGTATTTCTCATAATTCTTAAGGGCCCTAGAATTTGTAGAATGGCAAATGAATATTGGCTCCAACTTAAAGTCACCACCTGCATTGGCCTCTAACGACAGCATTAGCTTCTCCTTTGAAACTTTGAAGCCAGGCATTGACTTGTCCTCTCCAGCTATGAATGTCCTAGATGGCATCTTCTTCCAATATAAGGTTATTTTGTGTGCATTGAAAATCTGTTGGTTAGTGTAACCACCTTCATTAATCTTCTGAGCTAGGTCTTCTGGAAAACTTGCTGCAGCTTCTACATCAGCACTTGCTGCTTCACATTGCACTTCTATGTTACAGAGACATCTTTCCTTAAACCTCATGAACCAACCTCTGCTATGTTCAAACTTTTCTTTTGCAGCTTCCTCACCTTTCTCAGCTCCCTAGGATTGAAGAGAGTTAGGGCCTTGATCTGGATCAAGCTTTGGCCTAAGGGAAAATTGTGACTGGTTTGACCTTCCATCAAGGCCCCTAAAACTTTCTCCACATCAGCAATAACGCTGTTTCAGTTTCTTATCATTCATGTGTTCACTGGACTATCAGTTTTACTTTCCATCAAAACCTTTTTCTTTACATTCATAAACTGTTTGGTGTAAGAGACCTAGCTTTCAGCCTATCTTATCTTTCGGCATAACTTTCTCACTAAGCTTAGTCATTTATTTTTATTCTTATTTATTTTTGAGAGAGAGAGAGAGAGAGACAGACAGAATCTGATTGGGGAGGGGCAGAGAGAGAGGGAGACACAGAATCCGAAGCAGGATCCAGGCTCTAAGCTGTCAGCGTGGAGCCTAATGCAGGGCCAGAACCCAGGAACTATGAGATATATGACCTGAGCCGAAGTCAGATGCCCAACTGACTGAGCCACCCAAGTGCCCCTAAGCTTAATCATTTTTAGTTTTTGGTTAAAGTGAGAGATGTGTGACTTTTCCTTTCACCTGAACACTTCAAGGCCTATTAGGATTAGGGTTGTTAATTGACCTAATTTCAATATTGTTGTATCTTAAGGAATAAGCATGCTTGAGAATAGGGAAAGAGACAGGGGAATAGCCGGTTGGTGGAACAGTCAGAACACACATAACATCTATCAATTCATTTCACCATCTTGTATGTATGTAATTCATGGCACCCTAAAATATTTATAATGATCACATTAAAAATCATTTATCACAGATCACCTAAAAATGTAATGAAATAGTTTGAAATAATATTTCAAATATCAAAATAATTAAAAAGTTTGAAATATTGTGAGATTTAACAAAAAGTGACACAGAGCCATGAAATGAGGAAATGTAGTTGGAAAAATGGTGCCCATAGACTTGATTCAAGCAGGTTTCCACAACCCTTCAGTTTGTAAAAAACACAGTATCTGCGAAATGCAATAAAGTGAAGTGCAATAAACAAAGTATGCTTGTACATAGATTGGTCCCCATTTGCCTTAACAAATGTTCCCCATATTTTTAAAGCACTGTATACCTCTACTTAAAAATTATACATTGTACCTTTGTACTGATTGGTGTGATCATTTGATTAATGTCTGTTTGAACCGTTAAGAAACAATCTCCATAGTACAGGTTGATATTGTTTATGACTGTATCTCCAAAGTGTAATATGATGTCCAGTTTATAGTGGCTCCTTAATAAATATTTTTTGAATGAATGGAAAAGAATATATGGCAATTATATTCAATCATTTATTTTTTATACATTCATCACATATTTATTAAGCATTCAAGATGTGTTAGGCACCCTTCTTGGCTTTTGATACTTATTAGTGAACAAAACAATGATACATTACCTAATGTAACTTGGAATCACTGTGGCTGGCACACAAAAACTAATACATATAATAAATGAATAAATTGTTTTATAAGAATAGGTGATAAAAGCTTCGAAAAAAATTAGAACAGGTAAGAAAGTCAAAGTAGACATGACTACAAATGGAGCTATAAAATCTAATTTTGAGGGAGATCCATCTGGTCTGGAGAAATGAGTTTGAGAATCATTTGTCATAAAGCCAGAATATGAAGCATGAGAATAAAAGACACCAGCAAAAAGCGAGTGTGGATAAAAGGGACCTAGGACCAAAGATTGAGCCCTGGTACATTCCAATGGTAAAAGGAGAAAAAGGAAAGAAAGGAAAGGAAAAAAAAACAAAACCACAACGACAAAAACAAGTAAAGAAAACAGGGAAGCAGTGACTAGTTAAATAGTAAAAACAAGAGTGCAAGCATCCTGGCAGCTAAATTCATACTATTAACATGAAGTATTAAATAATCATGAATTGGGACACATACTGGGTTAGGTTAAGCTGAAGATTAAAAACTATGTTTCAGTGCTTTGGGGAGTCACTATTTTTAGAAGTATGGATAAATGACTATACAGTTGTATTCATTAAAACTGTTGTGATTCGCTTCTACACAGACATAAGTAATGATAGGAAGTAGGGACAGCAGTCCTTTACATAATTTTATCAAAGTAATTATTTAAGTGCTTTTCAAAAAATTATATATTTGGGTTTTAGTGTATGTGTGTATCAGGAAGATTTCATACTAATACATATATCATTGTAGTGTAATTAAAATGTGTACTTGAGTTTTGTGAAATACGTGATCAAATACTTAGAAATACTTAGAATCAGAAAATATAATCAACTTTCAGCAGTAATAGGAACATATGCATTCTAAAAATTGAATTTTGAATAATTATCACTATCATACTCATTATATAAGATGACAAGCTAAATAAATGATTATTGAGATTCATTTGAATAACTAGAATTCTACAAAAATAACTTTATTATTTGATCTTACAAAGGAGTTTGTTGGAATTTAAGCTCTATGTGACAGGCTGTCTACCTAGTGTTTGTTTCTACCATTTCTTTATTGGCCATATTGATCTAGGGTTTGCATTACAATGTTTTGATATTATATGTTGGTCATTTCATTTTTAAAAGTTAACTCTTTGTCCATCTTTGCATTACAGAATATTATGCATAGTCATTTGAGTTCACATTGCTTCCAATTATTCCTATAGATAAAAAGAATGCATATATTTTTTGAGTGAAATCAGAGCCTCAAAATACATATTTTAGTGGGTTGTGTGCAAAAATATTTAAAGTCTGTAAGTATGATTTACTTTTAACGCATTGGAAACATAATCCAAGAATAGGAACTCTGAGTTGTTTTACATAGAGTGGACATAAGTCGTAATCAGTAAATGTGTAGCCTTCATTTCTCAACAGCTAATTATAAATCATTAGAAAGTAGGTGAGTTTTTTGCTCACCTACTAAATTTGAGTTTTTGCCTCAGAACCTTATATTTTTATGTGATTTTTGAGCCTGTTAGCTGAAAATGTTAGCTAATAGTATTATTTTCCGAAAGGATGTGTATGTATCTGAAAGTGCTATTACATGACTCTGTGGTGTTTTGCCTTAGCCATTCCTGGTGGGAATCCCATTATCTACAGCTCTGTGGCCTTATGGATAACACCTTGCTTCTCTTTGCACAGAATCTGTCTCTAATTGTTTGCACACTGTGATGTTTTGTAGGTTTCTTCTGCCTATGACTACATCTCATTGCCCCCAAAGGGAGCTTGTAAGCTCTTGAAACATTTCTTAAGCCCACCTTCTGTTCTGTTCTCCCTTATTCAGCTTTTTGGAAAGCATTTACCTTGATACCCTGGTGTTCTGTTTTGTTGATTCTCATTGTGTGGCTTCTGAGGCAAAGCTAATTTGCAGTCATGGTTTTTGAAGTATTGAGTTTGGATGCACTAACTTAAAATAAGAATTATGTGTCAACTAAAAATTGAGTGGAAAGTAAATGTGTCTATGATAACTTTTATGTAATATAAAAATAAAAATGAAGGAAAGGAATAATCATTTATTCTTTTATACCTCATTAGTTAAAATAAGTTTGAGAGGGTGTTTTTAAATTTTTTTTTCTGAGAGTATCATGTTTTTAAAAACGATTAAGATGACAGCTGATACTGTATACATGCATTTTATTTGACACAAAGTACTTATACACAAATCACATCAGTTATTTTTCATTGGTAGTAAAAATTGGTAATCAGATTTCCTAAGTGTGAGGAAAGAAGAATAAAAAGGTTGTGAAAAACAACAACAACAACAAAAAATTAATGATAGCTTTGTTTCAAATATATATTATGAAGAACTACACTAATATAAAAAAATCAAGACATTGATAAAGTACCATAGATGATTATAACAATATGATAAATTCTATTTATTAAGACTTTAATAGGAGGTTCCAATTATTTTTAATTTATAACAATTTAAATCCATGTTTATGTAGAATTAATGAAATAGCTGAAAAATAAAATAATTGAGGTAACCAGACAAAAACAAAAATGACAAAGTACCCATTATGAACAAAGGCACTATGGGAGACTTTATGATTGTATTGCTGTTCCCTCCTTTGAGGAGAGAAAGCTCTTCCTTACTCCAAGGATATCAGTGTCACATTTCTTAATCACTGCTTGGTGCAGTTTAGGAAGAAGATAATTTCACAAAATATTCAAACATTCAGGAATTTACTCTAAGACTTCCTTACCCTTACTTTTCTCATCTCCATATCTTTCTCCAGGAATTCCATCAGCTCTTACTAATCAGTGCCTCATCATTTTTTTAAGCTTATTTATTTATTTTGAGAGAGAAAGTGAGCAGGGAAGGGGCAGAGAGAGAGAGAGAGAGAGAGAATCCCAAGCTGGCCCCCTGCTGTCAGCACAAAACCTTACATGGAGCTCCATCTCATGAACTGTGAGATCATGACCTGAGCCAAAAAATCAAGAGTCAGACCCTTAACAGACTCAGCCACCCAGGTGACCCAATACCTCATCATTTTAATAAAATAAATAATTATTTTATATTTTCCACACATTTATGCAGCTCTTTCATTTTTGATATTTTTATTCATATGAATTCACAAAATGACATAATGTTATTTTAAGCTCTAAAAGTTAGCAAATTATTATGTTTTAAATTCATCACCAGTGATATACTTACCTCACTTCAGTTCAATAAGAAATTTGTGATGAAAACTGTTATTTCTCAGTATAATCTGTGCATGGATTCATATTTGAATTACAGTTGGTGTTCATGTCTGTATAAGTTAGGTAGTAACAGCACACTCTACTTAAGTCAACAAGATACAGTTAAATTACATTTTCTACCTGTTTTTGAAAAGTAATGGTCATTAAGCATATATTAGTTTTAATATAATAATTACTTGTATCTTTATATCAAAGTCAACATTTATTCTGTGTAACTTAGTAATTTTCCCTCAATTGTTGCCAGATTTTTTTTCATTGATCTATTTAGTCATGCAGATTTAAGACATATTCTAACAACAGATAATAATTATGATTATATTTATTCAAATAACTTTTAATTTCTTCAATCAATTAAGAGGGTTTATAACATAACCTTCGAACTCCAATTTGTCTTTCACATCTTTTATTATTTTTGTTTTTCACTTGGAGTCTTACATTTGACAAGCAGATATCAGGTATTTATAATGTATAGATCCTTATCAGGTAGTATGAGAAATGCAACAAAATTTGATTTGTGTATTGTCTAGACCCTCTTCTCCTGTTCAGAATATGGATTTATTTCAAATTATTCAAGTTCAGGATATACCACTCTTTTTTTTTCCAAGTTAACACTTTTGGTAGTATGTACTGAGTCAGGTATCTGAAATACAGTCATTTTTCATGTTTGTTTTCCTAACTAAGCTAAAATACCATGTGATCAAAATTCCTAGTCCAAAATATTTTTCAGTTGATAAAAGTTTATATTATTTTATCTAATTCCAATTTCATTTATATTTTGGGTAATATGCGCTGTCTTTCATATTTTGGATATTTATTTAAAATGTACCTCCTCCGGGCACCTAGATGGCACAGCTGGCTAAGCGTCAGGCTTCGACTCAGGTCGTGATCTCACAGTTGGTGAGTTCCAGTTCCCTGTTGGGCTCTGTGCTGACAGCCTGGAGCCTGAAGTCTACTTAGGATTACATGTCTCTCTCTCTTCCCCTCCCCTGCTCCCTCTCTGTCTCTGTCTCTGTCTCTCTCTCAAAAAAAATAAACATTTAAAAAATGTAAGAAATAAATGTAACTCCTCACAAATCCTTTTCTAAGTGGGCTATCTAAATATTCAAGTGGATAAATATGTCGTTATTAGGCCATACTCTTCATTCATTCATTCATTCATTCATTCTGGGCTATCAGAAAAAACTACAGAATATTTGTTAAAATGGATTGCTTTGGATTAGAAAATCTTAGATTTCAATATTATTCCAAACACACTATGACCTACTCTACCTTAAATCCCATTATTAACTTCTCTGGGCCTTAATTACCATTTATGTGTTAACACAGAGGCTGAATGGTTGAGGAATGCTTACAGAAACCCTCGTCTTACCTAATGCGCTAAGATTCAAAGGATACAAAGGAGACAGGAGCACAGATTAAGTTTTCATTTTTGGAGAAGCCTGACTCCTTCAAGCACAAGATTTCTAATTGTCTCTTTCTCCTTCATTGAGATTCCTTTTGGATTAACACACTGCTTTTCCAGTCTTCCTCCAGCTCTGGTATGAGGAGGAAGAAGTTACAAGTCTGCTATTTATCCTTTCCTCCCCAATGTAATAAAAGCAAACAAATGAATTAAAATGTTCTCTTGTTTTTCACATCTTTTATCAAGCCATATCTTTGCTGCTTTTATAGTCAGATTTATCAGAACAATAGACTATATGTATTATCACAAAATTACACTTCAAATTCATTCTTCAACCCCCTACAATATGGCTTTTGTTCCTATTTCTTCTTTCCCAGATTGTTTTTGCTATGGCCACCACTGTGATCTAACTTCAGAAATGCAATAAATGTCATTATGATTCCTTTTTTTTTTTTTTTTTTGCCTGCTGGATCTGATTCATCATTAGAGATGTTAATTCTTCCCTCCACCATAAAATTATATTTCTCTTCTGATACCACATTCTTCTTATATTCTTCCTATACCTTGGATTTTTCCTTTTCCGTCTCGTTTTCTCTTTCTTCCTTTTTAACTGACATCTTATTTTTAGACTATGTCAGTGCTCAGTCCAGGTCTTTATTTCTCGTTCTACCTTCTCTATGTAAATGACCTCATTCTTTCCTAGGGCTTTAATTCCTCTGCAGAAAATTCCCTAATTCTATATTTGACTCTTACCTCTCCTGTGATTTTCAGGTTTATATGTTCAATGTATGTCCAAGACTGAAAGTCAGTACAAATATATGAACCAGAATCTTGAAGCTCATTCTTGATATTTAATTACTTATTACAGCCAGCGCACAATCAATCATATGTCCACCTTGCCTCGAAATCTGCTCATTTCTCTCTTACCAACTTTCCTCAACCTAACAAACCCATCCATTTTTCATCTTCAAGGACTACTACCAAAGTCTCCTCCTATAGTGAAAAGATTAAATTGAACAGATCGCAGATGAGACCTGCAACACTTCTCTTTGCTTACCATTGAGTTTACAATAAAATCCAAATCCCTTCATTTGTCAAGTTGTCCTAATTATTTAGTTCTTACTCAACTACTCATCTTTCTCCACGTTTTCATTGTCCTCTAGCCACTTGTTCTTTTACTTCATCCAAATCAACAAGCTCTTTTCTGCTCTCCTTGCCTGTAATTTCCTACGTATCTTTCAAGTCTCAGCAAAAATATTATTTCCCTACGGAAAATTTTGCTGACTCTGTAATCTTAGGTATTTTCTGTTACTCTGTACCTCAGTATTTTGGCTTTCCCTCCATAAAGTTTATCATACTGTACTTCTGCGTGGGTCCAATTATGGAATATCAACCTCCCTGTGAAATTGTCTTGGCCTTAGGATATCGGTGCAGGGGTTTTCTGTTCTGGTGTATGTACAATTTTCTGACATTGGAAGTTGAGAAAATCATAGCTGATTCACTGAGTAACTATAAAATTAGATAAGAGGGTATATTTAAATGTTTAGCAAAGCTATTACGTCATAAGACTTTATGAAATTATGTTTGCTTATGAGTATCTCTTCTATGCCAAGACATCCACTTTTTAAGAATAAAGGCAATTATTTTAGAAGGGTTAAAGAATGGATTCAAACTTGTCTGATCAGCTTTGCTAATTTTGCCGTTGCTGATTTTAACTGCATTTGTGAGGAAATTTCTTTGCATTTCTGTCTTTGTTTCCTCACTTTTAAAATACAGGTGACAAGATCTGAGAGGCTGTATTAAGAACACAGTGAATGCGTATATGTTTAAGGTACAGTGCATAATACATATATACACTGACCATTCAATGAACCTTGACTCTTATTTTAATTATGAATTATTTTTGCTTACTTTAACAAATATTCAGAAGTTTTTCTTCTAAAAATATTGTCGTTCTAAACTCTTACGAAAACTTTTCATTTGCTATCTATACTTTTACTATACTTTCTCTTCTTTTTTCTCTATTAAAAAGTTTTTCATGTCATGAAAATGATTTAAGTTTTCTTTTTTCCCAGCACAGGATCCTCAAGTTTTTTGCTAACACTTTTTGCAGTGAGATTGCAAAAGTGAATTATGACTTTATTTTATTCTCTTTCAGAATGTCATTGTTTGGCTCAGCAAAATGTCTCTGGTCCTTTCAGCACTTTGAAATCTCTACTACTTAAATCTCTTTAGTGTTTCAGGACCTTAATCATGTCAACTCATTTTAAAATCTCCCTTTTAGTCTGAAAATATCTTATAAAATTATAGCCCAGGGTTCTAAACTTGCATTAATCTGCTGGCTGTGAACTGCCTACATTACTAGGCCAAGTTCATCCCACACACAGACCTTGAATGCCAGCCGGTGTCCATCCTGACAAGTAGTTTTGTCTTTCTCTCCCACTCCTTACACTTCCAGGCTTCACCCTCTACTAAAAATGGCATCTTAATCAGCATCTGCTAATGCACTCTTTCAAATCATTTTCTTACACCCACCTTTTCTGTTAAGTCTAGAATACTGAAATTAACACTTCCCCCAAATTCTTGGTCCTCTTTAGTTTTTATAACTACAGTTAACTTTCAGATCATATCTATATAATAGGAATGTATTCAAATTGAAATGTAATTTTTAATTGACACAAAACATCTTTCAGATCTATTTGTAAACCAAATTTTGAGAATATATTCAACATTTACTAATAAACAAAAGATTATTACTAGAGTAGATAATGCAAAGGGCATAAAGGTCATCTGTTTTGCATATAATATCTCTAGACAGTATGTAATGCACTTCTTTTCCCTTTTTTAAAAAATTTATTATCAAGTTAACTAATATACCATGTAGTCTTGGCTTCAGGAATAGATTCCCAAGATTCATCATTTATATACAATGCCCAGTGCTCATCCCAACAAGTGCTCTCCTCAATGCCCATCACCCACCTCCACCACTTGCCCAGCTCCCCACATCCATCAATCCTCAGGTTGTTCTCTATATTTAAGAGTCACTGGTTTGCTTCCCTCTCTGTAACTTATTTTTCCTTCCTTTCTCCTATGGTCTTCTGATAAGTTTCTCAAATTCCACATATTAATGAAATCATATGATACCTGTCTTTCTCTAACTGACTTATTTCACTTAGTATAACTCCCTCCAGTTCCATCCACATTGTTGCAAATGGCAAGATTTCATTCTCTTTCATCGCCAAGTAGCATTCCATTGTGTAGATATAAACCTCATCTTCTTTATCCATTCATCAGTGGATGGATGTTTGGGCTCTTTCCATAATTTGGCTACTTTTGAAACTGCTGCTATAAACATTGGTGTACATGTGCCCCTATGAATCAGCACTCCTGTATCCTTCAAATAAATTACGAGTACTGCTATTGCTGGGTTGTAGGGTAATTCTATTTTTAATTTTTTGAAGAACTTCCACACTGTTTTCCAGAGTGGCTGCACCGGTTTGCATTTCCACCAACATTGCAAGAGGGTTCCCTTTTCTCCACATCCGCACCAACATCTGTTGTTTCCTGAGTTGTTAATTTTAACCATTCTGACCGGCGTGAGGTATCTAGTGTGGTTTTAATTTGTATTTCCCTGATGAGGAGCAATGTTGAGATTTTTTTCATGTGTGTTTGCCATCTGGATGTCTTCTTTGGAAAACTGTCTATTCAGGTTTTCTGCCAATTTCTTCACTGGATTGTTTTTTGGGTGTTGAGTTTGGTAAGTTCATTATAGATTTTGGGTACTAACCCTTCATCTGATATGTCGTTTGCAAATATCTTCTCCCATTCCAGCAGTTTATCTTGATGAGGTCTGAACAGTTCATTTTTGCTTTTGTTTCCCTTGCTTGGAGACATGTCAAGTAAAAAGTTGCTGTGGTGAGGGTAAAAGAGTTTGAAGCCTGTTTTCTCCTCTAGGATTGTGATGGTTTCCTGTCTCACATTTAGGTCTTCCATCCATTTTGAGTTTATTTTTGTATATGGTGTAAGAAAGTGGTCCAGTTTGGGGCGCCTGGGTGGCTCAGTCGGTTAAGCAACCGACTTCGGCTCAGGTCATGATCTCGCAGTTTGTGAGTTCAAGCCCCACGTCAGGCTCTGTGCTGACAGCTCAGAGCCTGGAGCCTGCTTCCGATTCTGTGTCTCCCTCTCTATGCCCCTTCCCCGCTCATGCTCTGTCTCTCTCTGTCTCTCAAAGATGAATAAACGTTAAAAAAATTTAAAAAAAATAAAAAAGAAAGTGGTCCAGTTTCATTCTTCTGCATGTTGTTGTCCAGTTCTCCCAGCACCATTTGCTAAAGAGACTGTCTTTTATCCATTGGAACTTCTTTCCTGCTCTGTTGACGATTAGTTGGCCATATATTTGTAGGTCCATTTCTGGGTTCTCTATTCTATTCCATTGGTCTATGTGTCTGTTTAGTGTAAATATCATACTGTCTTGATGATTACAGCTTTGTAATACAGGCTGAAGTCCAGGATTGTGATGCCTCTTGCTTTGCCTTTTTTTTTTTTTCAACATTACTGTGGCTACTTGGTGTCTTTTGTGGTTCCATACAAATTTTAGGATTGTTTGTTCTAGCTCTGTGAAGAATGCTGGTGCTATTTTGATTGGGATTGCATTGAATGTATAGATTGCTTTGGGTAGTATTGACATTTTAACAATATTTTTTCATTCCATGATCATGGAATATTTTTCCATTTTTTTGTGTCTTCAATTTCTTTCATGAGTTTTCTATAGTTTTCATCATACAAATCTTTTGGTTAAGTTTTTTCCTGGGTTAATTTATGGTTTTTTGTGCAATTATAAATGGGATTGATTCCTTGATATCTCTTTCTGTTGCTTCATTATTGGTGTATAGAAATGCAACCAATTTCTGTACATTTATTTTATATCCTGTGACTTTGCTGAATTCATGGATCAGTTCTAGCACTTTTTGGGTTAGAGTCTTTGGGTTTTCCATGCAGAGTATCATGTCATGTGTGAAAAGTGAAAGTTCGACTTCTTCTTTGCCAGTTTGGATGCCTTTTATTTCTTTATGTTGTCTGATTGCTGAGGCTAGGACTTCCAACACTACGTTAAACAACAGTTAAGAGTAGACATCCTTGTTGTGTTCCTGATCTCAGGGGGAAAGCTCTCAGTTTTTCTCCATTGAGGATGATATTAGCTGTGGGCCTTTCATATGTGGCTTTTACAATGTTAAGGTATGTTCCTTCTATACTGACTTTCTTGAGGGTTTTATTAAGAAAGGATGCTGTATTTTGTCAAATGCGTTTTCTGCATCTATTGACAGTATAATATGGTAGTTATCATTTCTTCTATTAATGTGATGTATTACGTTGATTGATTTTCAAATATTGAACCAGCCCTGCAGCTCAGGAATGAATCCTACTTGATCATGGTGAATAATTCTTTTAATATACTATTGAATTCAATTTACTAGTATCTTGTTGAGAATTATTTTATCCATGTTTATCAAGGATATTGGCCAGTAATTCTCCTTTTTAGTCAGGTCTCTGTCTGTTTTGGGAGTCAAGGTACTGCTGGCTTCATCAAATGAGTCCAGAAGGTTTCCTTCCATTTCTATCTTTTGGAACAGCTTGTGAAGAATAGGTATGAACTGTGCTTTAAATGTCTGGTAAAATTCCTCTGGGAAGCCATCTGGCCCAGGCCTCTTATTTGTTGTGAAATTTTTGAGAACCGATTCAATTTTTTGGCTGATTATGGGTCTTTTCAAATTTTCTCTCTCTTCCCTTTGAGTTTTGGTAGTGTGGGGGTGTCTAGGAATTTTTCCATTTCTTCCAGATTGTCCAGTTTGTTGGCATAAAATTTTTCATAGTATTCTCTACTAATTGTATTTCTGCGGTGTTGGATGTGATCTCTCCTCTTTCATTCATTTTATCTACTTGGTTCATCTGTCTTTTTGAGAAGTCTGGCTAGGGGTTTATCAATTTTATTTATTCTTTCAAAAACCAGCTCTTATATTCATTGCTCTGCTCTACTGTTTTGTTTTTTGTTTTTTGTTTTTGGATTTTGGATTTTATATTGTTTACTTCTGCTCTAATCTTTATTATTTCTCTTCTGCTGGCTTTGGGCTTTCTCTGCTGCTATCTTTCTAGTTCATTTAGGTGTAAACATAGGTTCTATATTTAGGACCTTTCTTGCTTCTAGAGAGAGGTCTGGATTCCAATGTATTTTCCTCTTAGAACTGCCTTGGCAGCATCCCAAAGGTTTTGAACTGTCACGTTTTCATTTTCATTTTCTTCCATATATTTATTAATTTCTTCTTTAACCTTCTGGTTGACTCATTCATTCTTTAGTACAATGTTCTTTAACCTCCATGCGTTTGGGGGCTTTCCAAAATTTTCCTGTGGTTGACTTCAAATTTCATAGTGTTGTGATCTGAAAAATATGCATGGTATGATGCCCATCCGTTTATATTTGTTGAAGGGTGTTTTATGACCCAGTATGTAATCTATTCTGGGGAATGTTCCATGTGCACTCAAGAAGAATGTGTATTCTGCTGCTTTTCGATGAAAAGCTCGAATATATCTGTTAAGTCCATCTGGTCCAATTTCGTCCAATATGTCATTCAGAGGCATTGTTTCTTTATTGATTTTCTACCTTACAATCATGATATTATTATCTATACATTATATATGTGTATATATCTATACATTTATTTATGTTTGTGACTAATTGATACATATTTGGGCGTTTCCCGTGGGGGCATAAATATTTACAATTGTTAGCTTTTCTTGATGGATAAACCCCTTAATTATTACATAATACTCTTCATCTCGTGTTATAGTCTTTGTTTTGAAATCTAGTTTGTCTAGTATAAGTATGGCAACTCTGGCTTTCTTTTGACATCCAGAAACATGATAGATGGTTCTCCATCCCGTCAATTTCAATCTGCAGGTGTTCTCAGGTCTAAAATGAGACTCTTGTAGGCAGCATATAGAATGATCTTGTGGGTTTTTTTGTTTGTTTGTTTGTTTGTTTGTTTTTTGTTCTGTTTTGTTTTGTTTTTTATCCATTCTGATACCCTATGTCTTTTGATTGGGGCATTTAGTCCATTTACATTCAGAGTTATTATTGAAAGATACCGATTTAGCATCATTGTGTTATCTATAGGTTTCATGCTTATGGTGATATCTCTGGTCCTTTTTAGTTAGTCTTTGCTGCTTTCCACTCACAGAGTGCCCCTTAGGATCTCCTGTAGGGCTAGTTTAGTGGTCATGAACTCCTTTAGTTTTTGTTTGTCTGGGAAAGCCTTTATTTCTCCTTCTATTCTGAATGACAGTCTTGCTGGATAAAGGATTCCTGGTTGCATATTTTTCATATTCAGCACATTGAATATTTTCTGCCCTCCCCTTCTGGTCTGCCAAGTTCAGTGGACAGGTCTGCTACCATCATTATGTGGCTACACATTTGTCCCTAGCTGGCTTCAGAATACTCATTTTATATTTGTATTTTGCCAGTTTCACTATGATATGTCATGGTGTTGACCTATTATTGTTAATTTTGAAGGTATTTCTCTGTACCTCCTGGAATTGGATATCTGTTTCCTCCCCCAGATTAGGGAAGTTTTCAGCTATAATTTGTTCAAATAAAACTTCTTTCTCTTTCTCTCTACTTTTGGAACTCCTGTGATATGGATATTTTGTTTCATTGAATCACTTAGGTTTCTAATTCTTCCCTCATGGTTTAGTAATTTCTTTCCCCTCTTTTTTTCAGCTTCATCATTTTCCATAATTTTAACTTGTATTTCAGTTATTATTTCCTCTGCTTCTTCCATCCTTGCCGTCACTTTGTGCAGTTTATTGCATCTCATTTGCAACATTTCTTAATTCATCATGACTATTTCTTAGGTCTTTGATCTCTGCAGCAATAGATTCTCTGCTGTCTTCTTTGCTTTTTTCAAGCCCAGCTATTAGTCTTATGACTATTCTAAATTTTTGTTCAGATATATTGTTTATGTATGTTTTGAGCAATTCTCTGGCTGTCATTTCTTCCTAAAATCTTTTGAGGAGAATTCTTCTGTTTCATCATTTTGGCTATGTTTCTGTCTTTTACCTGTTTTAATAGCTTATGTCTCCTGCACCTGTGAGTACTACTATATTCAAAAAGATGTCATGCACTATCCAGGGCCTAGCACTTGAGGAAGTGTTTTTGGCATGTTAACGTGCACTCTGCTGTTGAGTCTTTGGCTGTTCTATCCTGCTGCTTATAGTAGTCGATTGTTTAGACCTTCTACCAGGTGTGCTTTGAATTGTTGAAGTAACCCTGGGAAAATTTTAAAAAAAGAAGGGAAACCTTATCCCATACAAATTAAAAATGAAAGGGGAAACAAAACAAAACAAAACAAAAATGACCAGGCAGAGAATCAAAGAAACTATAACGCTGAATCCAGAGAAACAGAGAGAGAAAAATAAAGAAGACATCGAAAAGTTGTACAAAGAATAGAGTAAAAATTCTGATTAAACAACCAGAACAGAGAAAGAAAAATTATATATATGTATATAAATATATATTCTATACACATAGAATATATATATATATATTCTATACACATATAATAAAAATTGTATATATGAGTTATTATATATAATATGAATTATATTTATTATAAAATGTATATGTAACTATATAATAAGAATTACATAGATGAAATATATATATATATATGAAAAATATATTTATATATATGGCAAAAATTGACCAAAAATCAAATCAGAAACTGTGAGCCTGATTCCAAAGAGAAGGAATAAATCAGGGTATTAAGAAGAAGAGAAAAGAGGAGAGAGAAGGAAAGAAAAGAGAAAATAATAATAATAATATAAAAGACAGACTAACATACAAAACTGCAGGACAGTTTTCTGTTGGTTCCTGGGACCAGTGGCTATACTGGTCTGGAGGAGAGGCAGTCTGGGTTGGTCAGTGTCACTTCCACTTCGGTAGATAAGAAGTTACCAGGCCCGGAGGCGTGGGTTTGGTGTAAGTGGTCCTGCCTCCACTGGGGGCCACTGTCCAGTTCCTTGATGCTCCACCAAATGGGGAGAAAAATGGTGACACCCCAACCTCTCCTCCCTGGACCAGATATATCCAACACACTGTTCAGGCTGCCCTCACAGAACAGTGCAGGCAGCTGGCTTGTCCTGCTCCACAGTCTCCTGTGCCTCCGAGGCACTTGGCTGGTATTCAAAACCCAATGTCTTAAAGGATCCCGCTTTGCGCTGCCCAGTTCTAGTATAGCACCAGTCCGCCAGCCAACAAAGGGACTCTGGCTGGTGCCTTCTGGGTCTTTTGTCCTTGCGGGGAGGGTGGGGGGCAGCACAATATACCCTCTTAGCACAGTACATGAGGGAAAGGACTGTTGTCTCCTAGTCGGCCCCTAATCACTACTGAGCCAAGTCTGACTCTCCTCCCCATTCCCCCCAAGGCGCGCGTGCGCGCGCACACACACACACACACACACACACAGTGGAGTCTCTGGTCCATAGAAAGTTGCACACCCCTGAAAATGCTGATCTTTATCTCCTAAGGATGTTTGCAAAGTAGAAACTGGCTCTTTCCATATTTTTTTTTAATTTTTTTTATTTTTTATTTTTTAATATATGAAATTTACTGTCAAATTGGTTTCCATACAACACCCAGTGCTCATCCCAAAAGGTGCCCTCCTCAATACCCATCACCCACCCTGCCCTCCCTCCCACCCC